>NW_015507691.1:69227-71497 GCF_001515645.1 Sinocyclocheilus grahami | reverse complement strand
TGATGGTAAAACTGATGACATTATTTACTGTCTTTACATTTATTTGAAAGCTGAAGCTCGCGGTTATGGTAAGGGGAGTTACATTTCCGATGAGTGCTTGTGGTGTTCGGCCAATCACAATGCACTGGGTCAGCTGGCCAATCAGAGCAGACTGCGCTTGTCCGAAGGAGGGACTTTGTAGAAAACGAAGCGTTTGAGAGAGGCGGGGCATAGAGGACCTACAATAATGTACAGTATTTGAAAAATAATGTGTTTTTTGAACATTAAAACTCGTCTGTTTAGCTGTGCATTTATTGAGCACTGTGCCATGTCCGAACTGATTGCACTATATTCTATGTATAATCGTTTTCTTAAATTCATTTTAAACCTCTTAAATCAATTTTTAAATCATTTTAATCATTTTCAAAGTTTTTAAATTCCTTGTTTTATTGTTGTGATTATTTTTTTCTTTTCTTTTTATGTAAAGCACTTTGAATTACCATTGTGTATGAAATGTGCTATACAAATAAACTTGCCTTGCCTTGCCTAAAGCATGTCAACATATTCTGTTACACCAAATACACAAAATAATGATCTTTAAAAAAGCATCATATGACCCCTTTAACTGTCACCCCCCATTTTTAAAAATAGGCATGAAAGTGCACTATCCAAACTTAAATTGTTGTAATTTATGAACACTTTGGAATACAGACCTAAGGTTGGTCTCGTTTTAAAGAAGAAAATCTATTTTTTTTTAAAAAAAACATTAAAATATCAAAATGTTATAAAAGTTTAAATTTACTGTAAATAAAATGCACTATATTAATTTTATTTTATTTATAATAAATATTTTACGTAACATGTTTTACTCTAAAATTTGGTATAAAATTAAAGCCTTATGTCTAAATAAGTTATGTTCCAAATTATAAAAAAAAAAAAATTAGGTTCCTGTGAGATTTATTTAGGGCGTTATACCACAAACAGCCACCGGGTGCCATCCAAACTCCATTGAATTATTTTAATGCATTTTTCTGTAACAAATGTCTAGATTTCTCTGTCAATATTACTTCAAATCTATCTCAAAATAACCACCAAATTTGGAATCCTGAGACTCAGAACTTTCCAGTGGTATGTTTTTTGTCAAGATTATAAAAATGTTTGATTCTAAAAGACCCTAATGCATTTTGTAATATGACACTTGACACCGCCCACTAAGGGGGAGGAGACCGCCAACATATTTTAAAGTACCATTTCCATGGTAACACAATGTCCGATTTCAAAATGGTTTTCACAGGATGAATCTTGGGCTTCTAAGCTTTCAAATGATATATCATTTATGATGATTACTAAAACATTTGATAGAGAAAAAGGACAACAACAAAAAGAGTGCCAAGTGTCCCACAGGTGGGACGGTGACAGTTAAGGAGTTTAATAGTTTCATTAATAATTTTGATAGTTTTAGTTTAGTTTTTATTTCGTGAACACATTTCTATTTAGTTTTAAATACACTGTAAAAAAAATTCTGTAAAATTTACGTTAAAAAAACGGCAGTTGTGGTTTCCAGAATTTTACCGTAAAAAATACAGTAACAACATTTTAGGTTTTACGGTTTTAACTTAAATTTACAGTTAAATACTGTAATTTCATTAACAGATATAATGTTAATATACCAACCTATTAAAGTACTGAAATCTGTTTTGTACCTTCGTAATACACTGATAACCACCAAATGCAGGAGGTGATGAGAAAGTCACATGATGAACCAAAACCCATCACATGCAGCTTTTAAATAATAACATATATAGAAGGTCATTCACACAAACACTAAACACCATCATGGTAACACACATGAAACTGAAATAATGCAATAAACATTCATTTAACAACATTAGGTGTAACACACAACCCTAATATACAAAACTGATAAGAAAAAACTAAGACGAAACGTAGTTATTTCAACAACAAAAAAACATCAAATTTGAAATGTAACGCAGGGAATTCTGGGAATGTCAAATTACGGTTATTCCCTGTAAATTAAAGATCTTTTTCACTTTCAAAAACGGTATACTACTGTAAAATTACATGTAATGTCCAATACAGTTTTTCACTGTATATAATAGGGGAATTTACCGTTAACCATTTAACAGGTTTTTACTGTAGCATTTTTACAGTCTTTTTACCGTTAAATTCATGGTCATTTTTTACAGTGTAGTTTAGTTTCAGTTTCAGTTTTAGTTTTAGTAATGAAAGTTTATTAAATTTAACAGATCACTTCCAGAGCGCAGGCCAAA
>NW_015507691.1:68439-69217 GCF_001515645.1 Sinocyclocheilus grahami | reverse complement strand
ATAAAAACAAGATATGTTTTTTATAATACTGATTAGGCGTCCATATATAATTTCCATGCCACTAATAATACTATAGCCTACTGGGTCGTGAGTGCTGGATGATTACTGACGTACAGCGGGGTGATCATACTGGAGTAAAGAGGTTAGGGAAACGTTATAATAACGTATGGGGAACGTTCTAAAAACCAGAAACTATAGTTATAACTTTCTCCCCTTCTCAACTTTCTGGGAACCAAAAATGTGTTTGCTGGGAGTTAGAAAAGGTCTGATGAGGAGAATGATGGAGGAAACTGGAATAACAGCGGACACAAACCGGAAGGTGGCGGTAATGGAACGCTTTTGGATGTTAAAACCTCAAAGAAGAGGAAAAGAAGAAGACCGAAAAAAAAACATCCAGATTCTGGGTATACAGCTGCAGCCATATATATATTCCCTATTTTAAATATAGCACAGTTAAAAGGTTATCTAACGATGTATCTGTATTCACAACAGAAATGATGGCAATTCTAATGGCTTTGCAGTGGGTGGAAGAAATCAGTCCTATAAGTGTAGTTTGTTCAGATTCATATTCAGTATTAAACAGTTTAAATAGTGGGAAATCAGCATCTAGACAGGATATACTTTACGAAATTTTACAGAATTTATATAGAATAAACCAAACAGGAGTAAGAGTAGAGTTTTTATGGATACCTGCCCATGTAGGTGTAGAAGGGAACGAGGAGGTGGATAAGCTGGCCAAGTCAGCATTGAGAAAAGAAGAGATTGACATAGAAATTCC
>NW_015507691.1:68065-68298 GCF_001515645.1 Sinocyclocheilus grahami | reverse complement strand
GTATTGAAGGTGGGAGAGAGCGCTGTACATTCACTCCCCCCACCTACAATCCCTGCCGGTACGAGACTCGAACCCACAACCTTTGGGTTATGAGTCCGACTCTCTAACCATTAGGCCACGACTTCCCCATAAGTTGGCCAAGTCAGCTTTAAGAAAAGAAGAGATTGACATAGAAATTCCGGTAACAATTTACAATAAGGTTCATTAGTTAACATGAACTAATAATGAACTGC
>NW_015507691.1:65852-67795 GCF_001515645.1 Sinocyclocheilus grahami | reverse complement strand
AACAAAAAGTTGTGTGTCTGATTGGTCCAAATGCTACAAACATGAACTAACAATGAACATCTGTATTTTTTTTTAACTAACGTTAGCGTAGATTAGTAAATACAGTAACAAATGTATTGCTCATGGTTAGTTCATGTTAGTTAATACATTAACTAATGTTTAACTAATGAACCTTATTGTAAAGTGTTACCGAAATTCCTTTAAGTAAAAGGTATTATTAAAACAGCAGCTGGAAGTATGTGGCAAGACGTATGGAATGAAGAGTCAAAAGGGAGACAATTATTTAGCATTCAACAGAAAGTGGGGATTGAAAGAAAGGTATATGGAAACAGAAGAGAAGATACTGTTATAACCAGGATCCGTATAGGACACTCTAACCTTAATTATTCATTGCATATAATAGGAGAAAGTGAGTCAGATTGCTGCAGTTACTGTGGAATAACAGAAACAGTTGAACATGTGCTTTTACATTGTGAGGCATATAATAGACAAAGAAAGCAACTTGTTGAAAAACGAAGAGATATGGAAATCAATGACATTTCAGTTATGAACAGTGTTGGGGGTAACGCATTACAAGTAACGCGAGTTATGTAATCAGATTACTTTTTTCAAGTAACTAGTAAAGTAACGCATTACTTTTTCATTTACAAGAGGATATCGGAGTTACTTTTTTTCCCAATTTATTGATTGACAGCTCTGGTGTTGCCATGGTGACAGACATCAGATGATACTGTAGTTCTAAAAATAGATATGCATCTCACTCACACACAAAAAAAATACAGATTCAGTATTCCTCAAAATGAATAAAAATAATGCAACTCAGAATATGACGCAAACCTGCAATAATTAAATGTTAAATAACACAAATATCCTTTATGTATTTAATCCCATTCTATTAACCAATGTCTTTGCTTCTGACCTTCGATGATCCAGTTCAACCGTACTAATAAGCACAAATTACTCTAGACAAACAATTGTGTGTTTTTTGAGTGTTGAAATAGCTTCTTCTGCATTCTACTATACGGACGTAAATGTACTTTCCCTTCAGCCTGAGGCTTATTCATTTCACTTTTGGTGTGAAAAGGCTTTTATATTTGCCAAAAATAGAACTTTTTTTATTTTTAAAACAAACAAGCAAGCCCTGTCCAGATTTAAAAAGTAACGCAAAAGTAACGTAACGCATTACTTTCCATAAAAAGTAACTAAGTAACGTAATTAGTTACTTTTTTATGGAGTAACGCAGTATTGTAATGCATTACTTTTAAAAGTAACTTTCCCCAACACTGGTTATGAATATATTTCAGAATGCACAGAAACATCTAAGGGGTTATGATTTTCTTCTAAAATATCTGAGAGATACAGATTTGATTAGAAGAATTTTTTTTTTTTTAAAGTAGTATATAATAGGCCTCACACTCCATCCCAGTAGGTGGCGGAAATGCGCCTTAAGCTGGTTTGCCAACCGCCATTAAACCCAAAAGAAGAAGAAGACGACCATTGTGCTACGCGGAATTGGGCTTCGCTGTTTCCTCTTGTTGAAGCGGCCAAAATAACCTCCTCTTGTTTACCAGCGGCCCTGGTAAAAAAATGTTTTACCAGGGAACCCCCCTCGAAACGCGATTGGGCTAGTTTTGGTCTAATTCGCGCTGTCGCGTACTGTGGTTGAAACAACGAGTATTAATAATATTAATAACATCCATCGAAATCAGATTTTGCTGGAATCTTAAACATTATGAAGAGCACTTACAAAATAGTTCTGATTTTGCTAATAATGTGTGGTAAGTTCGCGATTTTTATTTTTTTATACTTTCGGTTTCATTCCGGAAACCGCATTTGGAGCAATGCAACCTTACATCAGGGGTCACCAGACTCGATCCTGGAGGGCCGGTGTTCTGCAAAGTTTAGCTCCAACCCTAATTAAACACACCTGAAGCAGCTAATCA
>NW_015507691.1:64469-65425 GCF_001515645.1 Sinocyclocheilus grahami | reverse complement strand
AACCCTGATCTTACTCAAATACGGGGAATTGTCCTGCTACTGTGGAGGTTTGGAGATAAAGGTTCCACCATTGCTCAAATTGATGGAAATGATATCTTATATGAAGATTATGAGGCATTTAGAGGCAGACTGCAGCTGAACCAGACTGGATCTCTCAGCATCACAAATGTCAGGACCAATCACTCTGGACTTTATAAAGCAGAAATCAGCCACAACACTGGAACCTCATATATTAAGTTTAGAGTTACTGTCTATGGTGAGGATATTCATTTTTGAAATTTCTGAATAATTAGATGTTTTCAAGTTTCTTTTTATGCACTATTCTTAATTAAACGGATTCGAAGTGCTGTTGTTCTGAATATCATCACAGCTGCGATTGAGCTGCAGGTGATCATGTGACTGATATTCAGTGCAACAGCACAATGAAAAGTGCTAGAAGGAAGTTCATACAGCGTGGCTTACATTTGATACAGTACATAGACATATTTTGAGTTTCAGCCCTTCAGCAACATTACTGAAACCATTCAAAGCGAGATTGCTTGTTGTATAGAGAAAATAATTGTAATTCTAACTTTTGAACACCGACAAGGGCAGTGATACAAACAGAAAAAAGTTCCTCTGTTGTGATATGAAATAAGATGCCTCATGTCCAATCAAATTAGCAAGCCAGCTGTAACTGTTCTACATGTCAAACTGACCCTATTATTACTTTTTATTTTATTATGACTTTTATTAATCTGCATATGCCTTATGTAGTAACCATAAGATGAACTAATCAACTGTAAAGCTTCATATTCTAGAGCCAGTGTTCAGTATATTTATTTTCTGTCTGTGAATCTGATTCTTGTAGAGTCTCCATCTGTTATTGCTGGGGCTGAAGCTGAAATGAAGAGCGTGTCAGTGAAGGAGGGTGATCCTGTCACTCTTCATGTTCCTCAACTAACCGGAGATGAGCT
>NW_015507691.1:54659-64459 GCF_001515645.1 Sinocyclocheilus grahami | reverse complement strand
AGCTAAACATGATATAGAGGCCAAGAGCTCACCATTATATTATGATGAGCGATTCAGAGACAGACTGCAGCTGAATGACCAGACTGGATCTCTGAGCATCACGAGCACCAGAACCACAGACTCTGGATTTTATAAAGCGAAGATCAGCAGCAACAAACAGACTTCATACAATAGATTCACTGTAACTGTCAGTGGTGAGCATTCAAGTGTTTTGAAGTAATGATTGTTTATCAGCTGTCTGAGATTAATTCAGATGATGTGACTTTAAAGGGCTCGGATCATGAGAAATCAAACCTTCCTTTAAAATAGAAAAGCTTGAGTGTACAAAGACATTATACAGTTACATTCAGAACTCAAAACATATAATAGTGTTATAGATCAGATGCACATTCACACTAATGTCTCTCTTTATCATTACAGAACCAGGTCTGTCTCCAGGTGTTGTAGCAGTGATTGTTCTTCTGCTAATGGCTGCAACTGCAGCTGCTGGCGTTTTATTTTATTGTCGCAAGAACTCTGATCTAAATAATCAAAAGTGTAAGTATTACAGATGATACAGGAAGAAAGAGTAAAATTAACTCTGTTGCAGTAGATTAAAGTGCTTAAACTGCACATGAAGCTTTCATAATAGTAAGACTTGCCTAATTCACAAGTCATATGGAGATTTATTGTACATTTCTGGTGTTTCAAATATAATTTTCTATCTTTCTGATGGTCATAAACTCATTGCATGGAAAAGAGCTGCATAAAGACTCTTTAATATCAAGCCATACACGTTTGTAAGAAGATGGCGAGTAAATAATGACAGATTTGTTTAGTAATATGATGTGTTATGTCTCAGTGTTTCTGTCATGTTCATCTGTTCATTCACATATAATCTAATTTTTCTTTCTATGTGCTGCTGTGACATGAAGTGAAAATCTCTGAACGACAAAAGGAAACATGTAAGTATTACAGCTGATAGAGACAGAAAAGTGAACTTGTACTTTGAAAGTGAACTTTATAGTTCTACAGTTGTCTAAATGTAAAATATGCTTTTTCATTGTCAGTAATTATATATTATAAATGTTCCCCTTTTATTTGATTTAGTGTAGTAGTTAAAGGCACAATATGTAAGTTTTTTTTATTAAAATATCCAAAAACCACTAGAACAGTGTTATATATTTTGCTGACTTGTGTACTTACATTATCCCAAATGTTTCGAAGAATGTTTAAATCCAGAGAAATAAGCAATTTTAACTAGTGGCACGTAGCGTGTCTATAGTGTCATTGTGTCGCCTGTCAATGACTTCATAACCCCTCGATTTCCGGTTTTGTTTTGTAGAAAACATGGAAACACCAAAGACATTTTAATATGTTGTGCGTTTTAATAGACCGGTGACGACCGCACAGAGTAGCATTATAACAGAACTTTCTAATGTATCTAGTATGATAAAACAGCGCTGCTTTTTTTTTTGCCCACATACGCATGACCGGAAGGAGCGGAAGCGGTTGACTGTGGCATAATAAAAGCTCCGCTGCTTTCAACCCGTGTGTCGCACTCGTTCAGCGGCCTCGTTTCGCTTCGACGGCTTTCAGCCTCACCCTGCTTTATTCTACTACGTTAATAAATCATTAGCTCATCCATGAACATGATTTCTGCCCGAGTCCCGTCAGATTGCATCGGTTGTGGGGATGAAGACCAAAACTCCCATGATTTCACAGTCGGCGTCATCAAACTACGCCTTTGTCTCTTTGTTTATTTTGAATACGCGCCCTCTAGTGGCGAAAATGACATATTGTGCCTTTAATGAATTGTGTGATTGTCCAGTATTGAGTTGTATGACATTGATACCTTTGAATTAAAATCTGAATCTTTGTTTAAACTGCTGAATTTACAACAACTACATTTAGATCTGTGTTTGATTGTCTTTTTGTGTTATTAGGGGTTGAGCATCAATCATTTTCAGTGTTTGTTGTGTTGTTCTTCTACTATTGAAGCTCACAGAAATATATAATTTCAGCAGCAGTTGGCATAAAATCATAGTCCTTTGCTCGGTTATCTTGAGTTTTATCTGGTGTGTGTGACTTACAAATACATTTTATGTGTAATCTCCTAATCTCCTAGTTTTTCTATTTCTTTGTGCTGCTGTGACATGAAGCGGGGATCTCTGAAAAACTAAAGCAAATGTGTAAGTATTACAGCTAAAACAACAGGAGAACATGAGCTTTTTTGTGCTACAGTAGAATTTAAATGTGTACTATGATTTTTCATCAATATTTGAGCAATTCCAGTGTTATGGGTGTGACATTTTCAGTCAAAACTTTAAATATACTTTCTCATAGAATGTATTCATTACCAATATATTGAACCATCTGTTTATATTTTTCTAAAGCCCTCGAGTCCAGACATCAGAAAAATATCAGTCTATAAATGTGCTGTATATTTTAGATGAGGCAAATACGTGACATTTTTGGGTGACAACATATTTTGTAGACTTTCTGTGAATTACAGTGCACAAACCAGAAGCAACAATATTAACAGAATGGAGAAAGGTTGGCTCTCCACAGAACAATAAATATATATTTTATTTCAATTTTCATTTACGCATATCAGAGGAAGAAACAGTGTTACATATAGAAGCCCGTTTCCACCACTGAATAAAAAAAATGAGTACAACTACATGTGACATTGGCTGTACATGTACAACCTGTTTTATTGACTTATTTCCTTGGTTGAAACACTGAGACATAATAAAATAAGTTTTCAGTAAGTTCTTTTGTTTCTTTTAACATACCTTCTGATGTTCATGTATGTTTATTTTGTGTTATAACTAGTAGTAAAGAGGAAGAGATGATCGGTTCACTTGTGCTTCTCACTGCGGTCTGTCATGCCACATTAAAGAACATCAGAATTACATTTATAGTTTGAATTTTGTGATAAAATTGACAAAATTGGAAAGAATTGGACCGGACAGGGGACTTGTTATAGTTTAATTTTATTCAAGCAGCGTTATTTGATTCAAACTTTAAGGCAATTTATTTATTTATTTTCAAAACCTGCATTTGAATTGGTATTTAGATATTTTTACAGACCTATTATTGTAGCTCAGAGGCGGAATTACTGATTGTTAATAAAAGGTCATGCAGATGATGAAATGATTATTAGAAGCACATGAAGAATCACGTATTATCTTCTCAGTGTTTCTGACGTTCATCTGTTCAGTCACTTATGATCTCCACATTTCTGTTTCTATGTGCTGCTGTGACATGAAGCCGAGATCTCTACACAACTAAAGCAAATGAGTAAGTTGAATTAAATATAAAAACATAATGGGTGTGACACTTAACTGATGTTTAAAATAAATAAAAGAATGTTTACTAGTTAATTATGTGATAAGTATTATAAGTGACATGTAACAATAAAGACCTCTTAGTTAATGTTAGGTAATGCATTTACTAACATTATCTAACAATGAGCAAGACATATGTTTTAGTTGGTAAATACTGTTTGTTTTAGTTGGTTAATACTGTTTTAATACTCTGTTTCTATATGCTGCTGTGACATGAAGGCGAGGATTGTGAAAAAGTATTGCGTAAGTATTAAAACTGATACAGCAAGAGTAATATTGTGCAACAATAGTTCATACATGTATTATGACAACAAAGTTGATAACAATATATTTTGTTTACTTTAACTTCTCTACATTTTAAAGAGAAAATTTATATTTTTACTCTGACCATTCACATGTAACTTTGTTCAATGTCATGTTTAGGGTGGGAAAATGTTGCTATAGTAACAGACTGGAGTGCCATATGAGGCAATATACACAATGTACTTATGCACTATCCTCAACTGTGTATTGTGTGAATTTTATATTTATTTTGTCTTTCATAATCTGGGTAGCGCTCCCCGTCTGCTCTGTAATTAAAGCTGTGAATGAGTGTATGAAGTGTCCAGTGAAAATTACTTTTAAATGTAATGTATTATATTGCGTAACTCCCTAAAAATGTAACTAATTACATTACTTAGTTACTTTTTATGGAAATTAATGTGTTACATTACTTTTGCATTACTTTTCTCATCTGGGCTGGGCTTCCTTGTGTGTGTGTTTTTTGTTTGAGTTCTCTCGGCCACCGTAGAAAACAAAAAAAACTGATGTTACTTTTTTGGAAAAGTAACTCGGAATGCATTAGTTCACTAGTTACGTAAAAAAGTAATCTGATTATGCAACTCGTGTTACTGTAATGCGATGCCCCCAACACTGTGTCCAACATTCCACATTTCTTTTTTCTTTTCTTTTTTTGGTTAATTAAGTGCATCATCTGGGTATTTAAAGTGCACTTTATTATTAATATTGTTATTGTTATTTAATTATTTATTTTCAGTCATAGTTCAATAAAAAACTAGCCAGTTAACCTACAGCATTACTATAAGTCAAGATGTAACATACTGTATTGTTGATACAAAGTTATTTACATGATTAAGTGATTATTGAAGCACCAAAGAATCACAGTATCTTCATGTTCATCTGTTTCTATGTGCTGCTGTGACACATGAAGCTGAGATATCTGAACACCATCAAACATGTAAGTATTAAAGCTGATACAGCCAGAGAAAAATAAGATATAAATAAAATATGATTTTTCATCATCAGTAATTATACAGTATATTATAAATGTTATATATATAAATTTACATGACATGGTAAATGCTGTGGAAGTACTGTTCACATTAATTTACATTAATGATGGCTTTAACTTATGTTCACACATACACCATTACTGTAATTCAGGGGTTCTGAACTCTGTCCTTCAAGTATTGATTTAATCTAATCAAACACACCTGAACAAGCTAATAAAGGTCTTCAGGATTATTAGAAAGCTACATGCATGTAAGTTTGATCAGGGTTGGAGCAGGAGAGTGGATCTCGAGGACCAGAGATGAGAAACCATGCTGTAATTGTTACTGATCATAAATATAAAGTCGTACAGATGACGAAGTGATTATTAGAAGCACATCTCAGTGTTTCTGTCATGTTCATCTGTTCATTCAATTAGAATTTCCACATTTCTCTGTTTCTATGTGCTGCTGTGACATGAAGTGAAGATCTCTGATAAACTAAAGGAAATTTGTAAGTTGTATAGCTCATACAGACAGAAAAAAAGCTTTATAGTGCTACAGTTTAAATGTATAATATTTCATTGTTTTTTTACCATTAATTCTGCTTGTGTTTGATTTAGTGCAATCATTAATGAAATGTTTGATTGTCCAGTAGTTTCTGTCATGATCATTTGATAACCCCACTTATCTCCTCATTTCTCTTTGGCTGTGCTGCTGTGACATGAAGCGGATTACTCTGAACGACTAAAGCAAATGTGTAAGTATTACAGCTGAAGCAACAGGAGAAAATGAGCTTTATTGTGCTACAATAGAGTATAAATATACAATATAGTTTTCCAAACTTTTGTTTGATTTAGTGTGGTATTGAGGATTGAGCTGCGTGACATTAATATACTGGTCACTGTTATGATTGGTTAATGTCATTGCATAGGAAAACGTGTCCCTCACTATTGCATAAGTGTTACAAAACCATCACTTACAGACAAAATTTATGAAAGTGTTAACTCACGGTTTGTGATGCAGCTGCTGCTTCATCTTTCAACTGGGTTTCTTGCAAGCTCTCCATAACACTGCCTCGTTTACAAATCGAAATGTTCAGAACAAGCATAATCCTTCGATGTGATCCGGGATGTCATTAAAAATAAACCATCCACTTGTTCCTGACGTTGGGATCTTTTTTGAAATCTACAGAGACACGAACAAGCTGTTTAAACTGGATGCGTGCGTCAAAATGAATGCTCAGTGTTGACTTGCCAGTGATTATAATTGGTTCCATTTCCTTTTTGCCATTGCTGCTTCCCTTTATTGTTTTTCCAGCAGTGCTAAAACTTTCCAAAATGCAACTGCTTCAGCCACAGCTTTGTTTCTTTTGACTGAGTAGATGCTAGAATGGGTTTAACTGTATTTTGATTGATGAGACAGTGGTCTTCATAAGGAACCTGTTGAGTCCATGTTCAATCCAACATCAGGCCAAGGTTCTTCCTCTCTTCATCTGCTGCTAGCCCTTCATGTTGCCTTTGTGCTCTTCTAAAAATGAATCCCAAAATCGATACGCATGCATCAATCCTGCGTCACAAGTTTAGTTCAGGAGTTGTGGTGGCTCCTGCAGTTTCTATAAAGAATCACTCTTGAAGTCTTGGGGTTTGGATGCCAGAAAAATAGACTTTATTATCAGAGATAGTGCAGTCGAGAGGCTCTGCAGAGAGAGTCTGTCTGCACAATCTTTTATAGAGGATTTCCTTCAAGGCGTGTTCCATACATGTCTTACATCATGTCATTGTTTACCTTTTCTTGGCTATGCCTCCAGTCTGCTTCCTGCAAGCAGACTGGAGGCCACAATTGATGTTACGTTAAAGGAAGAGGCCCATTATATATTTTTTGTCAAAACAGGATGTGCAGCTTTGTGATAAACCGAATGTCTGCACATTCTATTCATGCAGGCCTCTACACACACAGGCAGATACATGCTTATAATAGTAGACTAACTTGATACATAAATGGCTATATTCACATTGATTATATTTGATTAATTTATATTTTGATCAATAAAAGCTCTTCATAAATGGCCTTTACCTCAGAACAGCTGCTTTCTATGTTCTCTTTCATATCTTGGGAAGCCTCATCCAACAATATTTCCTTGCCTAGTCTTGCATTATACATCCATTAGATCATTTATATACTGTATTTATATGGTATATTAATTACACATGTTTTTAGTGTTTATGCAATGAAGGGGTTACTCTAGAAGGGCAAGAGTGTGAAACAGATACACTGACAGAAAGGGAGGGGTATATACAACTTTTAATGATCTAAAATAATTGGATTTAATGATCTATAAGCATGTGTAAAGCAATATAATTTTAATATCATTTTTGGGGTGAACTATTCTTTTAACGGTACACAGACCTGTATTATGTCAAAAGATCAAGGATAATTGTATTACTCATGCCATGACCCATTTAAATCGCATTAATGATGCCTAAACTAATGTTCACACAAAACATTACAGTAATTGTTACTGATAATTCATATAAAGTCATTAACATAAAGTGATTTTTAGAAGGACATGAAGAATCACACAGTATCTTCTCAATGTTTCTGTCATGTTCATCTGTTCATTCACTTCAAATCTCCTCATTTCTCTGTTTCTATGTGCTGCTGTGACATGAAGCGAAGTACTGTGAACAAGAATTGTGTAAGTATTAAAACTGATATAAAGAGAAAAATTAGCTTTATTGTGCTACAATGTACAATATAGTTGTCCATGTATATATGACAATGCTTAGTCATTTAGTGTTTCTGTAAAAAAATGAGGTCAGAGAACTTCATCTGTTCATTCACTCATAATCTCCTCGTTTCTGTTTCTATGTGCTGCTGTGACATGAAGGCAAGATCTCTGAACGATTAAAGCAAATGTGTAAGTATTACAGCTGATACAATCAGAGAAAAATGCTACAGTATAGAGTTAATGTAGCCCTGATATAAAAATGTCTTGGATGTGACACATCACTTAACTGATGTTAAAATGTATATAAATTAACATTAACCAATAAGTGCTGTGGATGTCTGTTGTTAAGTCATGCAGATGATGAAGGGATTATTAGAAGCACATTAAGAATCATACAGCGTCTTCTCAGTGTTTTTGACATGTTCATCTGATCACTCACTAATTCTGTGTTTCTGTGTGCAGCTTTGACAAAGAAAGGGGAGATCTCCGAACAAAAAACACGTAAGTATTGCAACTGATACAGGAAGAAATGTGTTTTAAGTACTATACTTAAAAGTTATTTGCCAATGGTTAGTAATTGTCAAAAAACTCAGTCATATCCATCAATAAAGGATCAGCAAATGAAACTGTTATCACATATATCATTAACTTGAGTGAATGAAAGGCAGTAATCAGCAATATGCATTCACACAAATAACTTTAATGTTTCATTGATACAGTTTTAGTCGTATGTAACATAAGGAACCGATTAAAGTTATTTGAACCAGTTCATTGAATCAAACTGTCCGAAAGAGCTGGTTCACGGAAATGAATCGGACTAGGCATTACTATCTTAAAGGGACAGCAGTCTAATAAACCTGCTGCTGTCTGTATCACTGTCAATAAAACAACAAAAGATGAACCGATTTAGGCAGGCTTAGGGAAGCATATTGGGATATACATTTTTACCGATAAATACATTTTTATAAATCACCGTCCCCTGCTTTTACATCAGCATTGTTCTTAATGACTTACTTAAAATTTGACTTGAGTCACTTTTCATAAAGGTCTCTTTATTTGTATTTAAGGACACTCTATCAGCCTCCTGAACCATCTTAATGCTAATATCTATTAACTAAAGTTAATAGATATTAGCATTAAGATGGTTCAGGTATTTCAACAAATAAATTATGAATTTAACTAATATAATGTAATTCCGTGTGCAGCTTTAATAGATGAAGTGGAGATCTTTGAACAAGAAATAGGTAAGTAAATTAAATTCTATTTAACCTAAATTCATTACTTCAGACTTGTGTGCCCTCTAGAGCAGGGATCCTCAAATCTGGCCCACGAGATCCACTTTCCTGCAGAGTGTAGCTCTAACCCTAATCAAACACACCTGAGCATGCTAATCAATGTCTTCAGCATCATTGAAAAATCACAGTTAGGTGAGTTTGATCAGGGTTGGAGCTAAACTCTGCAGCGCATTGGCCCTCCAGGGCAAGATTTGAGGAACCCTGCTCTAGAAGCTTGCATTCTGCAAGTGAATGACGCATTATTGTGCCATCCTAAAGAGGCACAAAATCATTTTCACTGACTTTTACATTAACTGTTACCTCCTGGTGGAATGACCTGCCCAACTCAATCCGAGCAGCTGAGTCCTTAACCATCTTCAAGAATCGGCTAAAAACACACCTGTTCCATGTTTATTTGACCCTCTAACTCTAGCACTCTCTATTCTTTAAATTCTACTTTATCTATTTATCTACGTTTTTTTTAATAAAAAAAAAACAAACAAAAAAACACGCTTTCTATTTTTTCTATTCTATCTACTTGTTTTTCTTTGTGTGTGTATATGTGTGTGTATTATATATATATATATATATATATACCTTGCTACGTGTACTGCGTTAGACCAACCGAGACTTGTCATTTGCACTTATATATTGTTGCTCTTTTGTTAGTTCTGATTGCTTTTATTGTCCTCATTTGTAAGTCGCTTTGGATAAAAGCGTCTGCTAAATGACTAAATGTAAATGTAAGTATTACAACTGATACAGCAAAATGTGTCCAAGGGGTCATATGATGCTTTTTTAAAGATCATTATTTTGTGTATTTGGTGTAACAGAATATGTTGACATGCTTTAATGTTCAAAAAACACATTATTTTTCAAATACTGTACATTATTGTAGGTCCTCTATGCCCCGCCTCTCTCAAATGCTTCGTTTTCTACAAAGTCCGTCCTTCCGACAAGTGCAGTCTGCTCTGATTGGCCAGCTGACCCAGTGCATTGTGATTGGCCAAACACCCCCAGCACTCGTCGGAAATGTACCGCCCCATACCATAATCGCGAGCTTCATCTTTAAAAATAAATGTAAAGACAGAGCCCGAAAGGGGAACAGAGCTGCGTGACAGACACAGTGATGAAGCTGGTATGTGTGCAGTACACAAGCCACGGTTAAGACAGCTGACTCCACTGTAATGTGACC
>NW_015507691.1:45403-51009 GCF_001515645.1 Sinocyclocheilus grahami | reverse complement strand
CTCTCTCTCTCTCTCTCTCGCTCTCTCTCTCTCAAAACTCTGCATTTGAACAGTCAATAGCAAATACTTAAACTAATAACAAAACAGTAGCTGATTCAGAAGCGCCAGATTGCATAAAATGCATTGCTGTTCTGTTGTAAGTAATCTTAAAGATTCCTAAATGCATGTACTTTCAGATGGCCAAATAAAGTGCTTTTGCTTTCGCACTGAAACACACAGCGTCTCCTTGACATGGCTGCTACTAACTGCGGTTACTGAAACCACGCCTTCTTTCTTTGCATGAACATTTGGGCGGCATTACGCAAATATTTCCACATAGTGAGGTAGATATGTGATACGTGTTGGAACGAGCCGTTTTAGGGGGGCGTGGCAGAGTCTTAACTTTGATAAAGAATATCTCTTTGGTTTTGAGACTTTAGTCTTTGCAACTTCAGGGATCTTATCTATGCACAATCAGCTTGTAACACTCCAAAGAGAAAGGAAAACTTAAAATCGCATCATATGACCCCTTTAAATAAGAGAAGTTAAACAATAATTAGATCGTGCTGTGTAAAAGTGTTGTGTAAAAACAATAGTCAGGTCATTGGCGCCCTCTGCAGGCATTTGATATAATACATAATGTACATAAGTTATTATTATATTGTTTTATTACATTATGTATTATGATTACTTGCTTTTGATATTTTTTATCTGAAACAATTATTATTGCCTTATTGCTATTATTTTAAGTCGTTTTAAAGTCTATTGTTTGCTTAGGTCTATTTTTATTACCACAAAAATTTATCTGAATACTTAATTTATCATCAGAATAATCGAGTGATTATTCTATTACCAAAATAATTGTTAGTGACAGCTCTATTCATTACTGTACTTAAATGATACCTTTACTATCATACATTGTTCCAGACCATTTAATTAAATGTGTGACTGTTAACAACAACAAAAACACCTGGAATTGCTAGTGTCGTCTCACATAGCCAAACCTTTGAGTTACGCCATAAAGTCTGAGCTCTCTCCGCTAGCGACCAATCACAGTTTGTTTTGTTCAACGAACGTAGAAACATTGGTTGTTCATTCAAGATCGGCATGCAAATTAAAGCAAATAAAAAACAGGTGAATCAAACACAAATCTGACGTGAAGAGCTTAGCGATGCTCATTTCCCAACTGACAACTGTTTACTTGTAAGATTAGAATATTAAATTAGTATTAAATAAAAACAGAATGGGCAAATGTCTGTGACCCATAAAAAATACAAACACATATACATATTTAATGGGTTTATTTTAACATGTGCAAATAGAAGCATACAGAATAACAGAGCAACAGCAAAACCTGGATTCACACGTTGTCAAATTATCACGTGGATGCAGCTCTTCTGAGATCAGAGAAAAACTGAATAAAATAATTTAAATAAAAAAAATAAGGATACACTAAATATGTTCACTTAATTTGCAAATTAAGTTGACAAAATGAAAACACATACCATATCTGTCTACCTGAGCTGCTGTATTTTATTATGCCTTTTATACAGCATTGCATCTTCACATAGAATACAGAAGGAGAACAGGCTCTTCACTTGACAGTATGTGTGTGTCCAGGTGCTGATGGCACAAAAGAAGAGACAACGAGATCAGAGATGGCGAAAGGTGAAAGTGAACAGTCCATTATTGTTGAAGATACTGCTATAAGTCAAGCGATTGGAGGGCCACGTGGGGCTGATGGGAGAATCAGAGACAGACAGGGCAAGAGCCTTGTAGTCCGTAACACCGGTACTGAACATACTGGAGTTTGTACACATGGTGAGTAGTTGTCTTTTATTTAATCTTTATCCACTGTCTGCTCTATTTATAGAAGTCCAGCCGTACAGTGACAAACAGGAAAATAATATTTAAACGACTCGACAGAATTCAATTCTGCTGTAAAGTAGCTCTAAAAAAAGAAAGAGAGTGTTCATTTACTCTAAGTGCAAATATCCGAGGCAATTTTAATGCGATCGACCAGAGTTCGAATCCACCTTTTGCCAAACTTGTTCTTTTCCTTGTCCCATCACATATCAGATCGGAAAGGCATTTATTTTCAATTAATAATAAAGTGTTTATCGGGTAGGTGTAGGGAGGGCTTTATTGTCCCAATAAAGCGTTATCCATTTAATAATTGTAATAAAAATTATTTACACTCAATATGTTATTGCATACTGTTTTATAATGTACTACAATACTGAGGTATAAATATCTGCCACTTTGCTAAAGAAAATACTGCTATTTTGGTGTCAATAGAATTTATCATTATTTGCACTTGCTTAGTGTAACTAGAATATATTGCTTTTTGCACTTAGGCCGTGTGTCCACTCATCATGCTGCTGGGGTTTTAAAAAATGTGACGTTCCCATTGGAAACAGTTGAAAAAATATGCTAGCCTCGGGGGGGAATATATATATATATTACACTATGATCTGTTCATATATCCAAAAATATGAATGCAAACTGCCAAATAATCAGAAATGAATGTAAGTGAATGAAAGTGTGTTTGTCCTGAGAGAAATGGGCAAGTTGTAAATCTTTTAATGCCTCAAAAGATCAATGTGAATTTTACTTTTAAGTTTGCATGCTGGAAGGTGCATGACTTGAGTTCACAAACATAATGTTCACTTGTGAGAAAAGAGCAAGTGCTCAAACAAGATTTACAGGGATAGTTCACCCAAAAAAGAAAAATTCTGTCATCATTTACTAACCCTCATGTCGTTCCAAACCTGTATGAATTGCTTTCTTATGTTGAACATAAAAGAAGATATTTTGAAGATTGCTGGTAATCAAACAGTTGGTGGTTGCCAATTTTCATTTTTGGGTGAACTATCCCTTTAACTTATAAAATGAGTCAGAAGTGCTAATGACAATGTGTTATTGAAATGGTTTTGTACATTTTATTTCTAATGGTAATTTGATGGTAAATTATTGACATTCATTATGATTTCTTAGAAACGACTACAGACTTGATCTCCAGATCTTCTCTCTTTAAAATTTCTGAGTGTTTTCTTTCAGAATCAACAGGAAAAGGAGTGAATGAAGAAACATCTGTTATTAGTGAATGAGCAACAGAAGAAGAGTTCAGTTTAATGGTATAAACATGCACATATTACAGTCTCCACTATTATTTTATTGTTGTTCCGTCTCTTTAGTTTTATTTTCTACTGGGAAACAGCAACCAGGGCCAGTGTTGCCACCTTTTAGAAAAACTGATTAGTGCAAGTCAATGCGCAGGTGTACAAACTAATACACTAATAACAATATAAAACACTACAATCTGATAAGCTGTTGAGTTAATGAATGTTAATCACATTAGAGCTTCAGTTTCGTGACACTGCTTACCAATGTTTGTTCTAGCAAAAGCACATTAAACCGCAGCATGTTCTGTTATTTTAGAATGTGGACAGTTCCAACAAGGGGCAGTTATCATGGTTTATTCCTTGAATCAGGAATGAGCTACAGTTACAATCCTTCAATTAGGAATGAGGTACAGTAATGACATTCATACTGCATATTCATATTGCAATACAGTATTTATTTGTATAGTGCTTTTTACCATACGTTGTTACAGAGCAGATTTACAAAGAACAGAGCTTTACACTGCATTTCTGGATCTGATGTCATAAACTACAAAAGCAACAGCAGCCACACCCACCAGAACAGTGATGGCCAATCGGATCACAGCTTCAGTAACACCACAGCAGTGAATTTCTGAAGGAGAAAATTAGGACTTCAGTTAGGTTGCTAAAGGAGGGTCATTTGTTTTGAGTGTTTTATTTATTAAATTTTTTATTACTGGAATTTATACCAGGTACCAAACAAATGCTAATATCAACACTGACGTACCTGAACATGTGTGACAGAATTTGCTGATGTCCAGGTGTTGAGTCTGGTTGCTGATGGGATTGTTGAGCACACAGCTGTAGGTGTTTTTATCCTGATATTCCACCTCCAGATGTAAAGAGACACTGCTGATTAGATGAGACACACTGATGCTGGACAATAAACTGTTTCCTTTGTACCAGGAGAGAGTCACATGACCCACATTCACCACTGAACACAGCAGTGAACAATAGGATGATGATGATGAAGAACATTGTGAAGAGTCTCTGGTGATGACAGGAATGAGCAGATGAGCTGGAGAATACACAGAAATTATTTAAAAATTAAGACATCTCAGAAAAAATGGCAGAAAATCCATTTAGGATGGATTAATCCTAAAAAAAAAAAATCTGGAATCTGGGGAAAATTGTGCTTCTACAACAACCGAAACATTAGATGAATAACAATAACAATACATAGAAATAGAGAAGCAGATAAGACTAGTGGTGGTGCCGATTCTATTCCTCCTCTGACTGCAGAGGAAGAGAAAGTTTTGGCCATTCTGGGGCCTGAGGCATTGAAAGGGATGACCTTTACTGTTAGAGCTTTTGAAGAACATGCTGTCATTCCCCAGAACTTATTACACATAAATTATTAAAAAAATTAAGACATCTCAGAAAAAATGGCAGAAAACCCATTTAGGATGGATTAATCCTAAACAAAAAAAAAATCTGGAATCTGGGGAATATTATGCTTCTACAACAACCGAAACATTAGATGAATAACAATAACAATACATAGAAATAGAGAAGCAGATAAGACTAGTGGTGGTGCCGATTCTATTCCTCCTCTGACTGCAGAGGAAGAGAAAGTTTTGGCCATTCTGGGGCCTGAGGCATTGAAAGGGATGACCTTTACTGTTAGAGCTTTTGAAGAACATGCTGTCATTCCCCAGAACTTATTACACATAAATTATTAAAAAAATTAAGACATCTCAGAAAAAATGGCAGAAAACCCATTTAGGATGGATTAATCCTAAACAAAAAAAAAATCTGGAATCTGGGGAATTTATGCTTCTACAACAACCGAAACATTAGATGAATAACAATAACAATACATATAGCATATACAATATATTATACATATTTAACAATACTAACAGATACATTAGGTACATGTTTGTTCCCCCAACTAAGACCTAATAAATCTACTTCCAATCAACTTTTAAATTATAAGTATTTTAATATTATGATTTTGCATCAATAAAAGAGTCTGAAATGGACAAGTTACTTACAATAGACAGTAACATTGAATTTCTTGACTCGGGCCCCTGGCCCTCCCTTGATGTTTAGTTCATAGAGTCCAGAATCCGTGGTTCTGATGTTCATGATGGTCAGAGATCCGGTCTGATGATCCAGCTTCAGTCTGTCTCTGAATCGTCCTTCAGTACCATTAAATAATGAGACCTCATTGTCATCTAAGAGAGCTATGAGAACACCTTGATCTCCAAACTTCCACAGTATCTTATTTCTCTGTGTTACAGTAACATCAGTGTTTAGTGTGACAGATTCTCCCTCCATCACTAACACTGACTTTATTTCATCTGTCTCAACTCCAAACACACCTGCAGAAAAAAAAAATTACAAATGAAAAATACCTGAGAGAAAAGAGCACTAAGCACTACTTAAATTTGTAGTTATATTATTAATTAATAATATATATTTTTTTATTTAAATAGCTATTTTTAAATAGTATTTTTT
>NW_015507691.1:44463-45393 GCF_001515645.1 Sinocyclocheilus grahami | reverse complement strand
TTTTTTCTCTGTGTCAAGAGTTTGACATGTCCAGATATGTTTTAAGCTAATAAAAACGACGCGTGCTTAGAAGACAGTAGCAATCTATATTACAAGTATCAAACCTGAAGCCATAATACAGACAACTTACCAATGAGATGCCACGAATAATAAAGCAAGGCAAACAGGCAAAGCATTTTCTTCTTTTCGTCTCCAGTATAGCCTATTAATTTTCAAAAATAAGAGAAAACTCTTAAAAGTCCACCAGATTTGTAATTACATGACAGATCATCTGAGAAGATACGGTGAAGTGATGTTGTGAAGGTCGACAGTCAGTGAGAATAAACTCGCCTTTCACTTGTGTCGAGTTAACCCCAGGAAACACGAAGCAGGACTTTCAATGGTGTAGTTTTTCCCCTTTTCGGACCTGAGTTACGTGTTCCTTAATGAAACTTTAATAAGCCTTCACCCTCTTAAGCCATCTTTCTACAGTCTCCAAAACATTCGCACGTGATTGGCGCATTTCGCCTGCTAGTGGCAGTCGCATGGAACTTTCAATTTGGTCGTGAAGCAACCGCTACCATCCGTTTATGAATGATTTATGTGAATGAATATAATAGGTTAATTAATGTATTAATATATCTACACAAAACAAAACGAACCTGAGGCTTGAGACCCTCTTAGATGCATGTATTATTTAGCATGCATTTTTTAAATATTCTGTTTGAGGCATGAAATAAATTGAACAACATATAAATAGTCAAATAAAAAAATAAAATAAAAAATAGAACTATGTGAAAATCATATGTGGTGTTTATATAACAGTGGTAACTTGCAGCTGAAGTTGGTGGTGCACGGTGTCCAGTTTGGTGGACACAACATGCTTAGTCAAAATGTACTCATATGTATGGAAGCCCGTTTCCGCCAATGAATAAAAAAATATAATTCTGT
>NW_015507691.1:39720-40468 GCF_001515645.1 Sinocyclocheilus grahami | reverse complement strand
ATTCATTTAATTTTTCAGGAGGAACTGGATCAAGTGACATCGTCACGGAACAATCACAGAATACGACCAGTGCATAACTCTCGATCTCCAAACGGTTGTCCAGCAATTATGCATGCAGTACCGCAATTATATGGCGCAAGAGATTACTTACACCCTGTAGACCCAGAAGTCGTGGAAGTGTGTCTGGAGGAATGTGTATTCAAAGACTACCCATGTGACAAAGATGTGTTTGATGCCTGTGTTCACCTCATTACAGAACAGAATCTGGATATGTCAAAAGATGTCTTTTCAACTGTGGATAATTATATCAAACTCAGGGAGTTGATAAACAATGAACTACGTGACACAGACTTAACATTATTCGTGAAGTCTATCATCAACTGATTGACTGCACTGGAAGCATGTATGAGAACAAATGTTATTCTCAGCTTAGTAATATAGAAAATGTGTTGATTGAGCAGCAATACATTGATATGATCACAATGTAACTCTTTCTTTTTTTACTCATACACTGTATTTCACTTTATTGGTGTCACTGTTACATACAATTTTATGTTGTGGAACATTTATTGAATTTAAAAGAAAATGCAGACCTGCTAGTGTTCAAAATAAAAAAACTAAGAAAGCAGCATGGGTTTTATACTGCATAAGCAAAGCAGGCAATTCTTAAAAAACAAAAAAACTAATATTTCTGGTTATTTTCTGTATAATGTAACAGGAATGGGTGTATTGCTGTTTGAAAACAGCA
>NW_015507691.1:37862-38147 GCF_001515645.1 Sinocyclocheilus grahami | reverse complement strand
AATGTCGTTCAGAGGTGAAACAGGTAATGTATCATCCAAACTTTGGTCCTCCACATTAAAAATGTCTTCAGTGACAAATGTGATAGTGTTGCTGTCATCCAAAGCATTGCCATCTAGGTTGGAGGAATGTATCTCTGTGGAATAAGGCAAAGACATCTCTGGTTTGATGGTGCTCCCGATGTAAATCACATCTGTATTTTCAGATCTTTCCACTGGCATCGTTGTTGGGGAGCTGTTCAGTTCTTGTGTAGTCAGAGCCACATCACTTTCCTGTTGCACATGTGA
>NW_015507691.1:35284-36442 GCF_001515645.1 Sinocyclocheilus grahami | reverse complement strand
TTGGGTTACGAGTCCGACTCTCTAACCATTAGGCCACGGCTTCCCGTGCGTGTGTGCGTGTGTCAGACACGTTTTATACTCATCCTTCAGTTATAAGTACATTTATTCATTTTTATGGACCCTTATCACAGGCTGTGATGAAAAGAGACTGTTTCCAAAATCACTTTTCATATTGACAGATCACGAGAATGAATGCAAGTTGGTCTCAGGGGTTTCGATGTGTGGGGTGCGAGAACATGTCAGGGAGGCTCAGATACTAATTTGAATCAGTAAATTATAACGAAAACAATACCTTAAAAATGAAAGGAAGCAGGTTTTTGCGATCACATCATTTAAAACCGGTAAACTCCTGGAAACTCCAAGGATCCAGTAAGCAAATTCAAACAGTAATTAAAAAATGGCACTAATGCAGAGAAAACACGGCCAATTTCATCAGAGATTGGGGAGAGAATAGTGACTAAAAGGCTACGTCCAGATGTCATTAAATTATTATTTTCAGCATGTATTTGGCTTAAAAGCAAGAGCTTTTATTAACAGATGCTGGCTGAAGGTTTTAGATTAGACGGTGGTCAGTGGTTTAGTGATTCTGAATGGATCCGTATTAGTACAGGCGTTTAGTGGTCTTTGGCATCTCCTTGTGGTCCTGTTTGGTATGGCAGCTTGACTTGTGCTTACTTATATTGAAAACATTTAATTAATTAATTACTGATTGATTGTGGCACTATACATACATTTTGTATAATTAAAATTACAAAGTACTTATTTACATAAGAAATAAATGGGGGGGGGGTACCGACACTACTTTTACCACTTCAAGCACTGTGTGTGTGTGTATTGTGTATTGTTTAATTAATAATTAATTAAACGTTTTCAATACAAATAAGCAAAAGTCAAGCTGCCACACCAAACAGGACCACAAGGAGACGCCAAAGACCACTAAACCGCCTGTACTAATACTTTTTTCACTTCAAGCACTGTATAACACTAGTTTAACAGTCAATCTGCATGGTCTCCCCTTTTCTTGTTCCGGTGTCTCAATTGTTTCCTCTGGAACATTCCTCTGTCGCAAGAACCCAATTAGATCATCCATCCTGTAGACAAACATATGTCAGGTTTCATTCTATAAGGCTTCATCCAATTGACAAGTTTGATTACCAG
>NW_015507691.1:33241-34131 GCF_001515645.1 Sinocyclocheilus grahami | reverse complement strand
GGATAACTGTCATAGAAAACTGACAGCTCCAGGATACATCCACATGTGTGTGCAACTGGGCGTCGTTGGAATCCTTGAATCAGTGTAAACATAATGATGATAGTTTTTCCCAGAAAAAGATCAGAACCAGTGCAGAATCTGAGAAACCGTGACAGACCCGGTGTGTCAGATTCCCGAAGGTAAGTGGTTAAATACCTCTGAATCTCCCTCTGCTGGGCATTCATGTTTTCTGGGAAAGAAAGTGACTTCAGAACTTTTCTCACAGTGGGCTGCAAGTTTTCATACACAGAGGAGATTTCATCAAGATGGCTGATAGCAGTGGAAAGTATGCTTGCCCACTGCTCGATGACATAGGCAGGCTCTTGGATGAGTTTTTTGTGGGCAAGTTCTTGTAATATTTCCTCTGCATTGTCCTCTGTTGGTGTTTTACGACAGCTATGGCCATCCAAAACTTCAAGTAGTTCTTCGTTGTCCACAGTGTTGAAGTCAGATTGCCATGCTTCAAAGACTGCTCGTTCTGACTCTGGAACAAATTTCAGGAAATTCTCGATGACATTGCTTTTAGCACTTCCAAAAGCAGCCTGCTCCAGGATTACTGGAGCTATTTTTACAGGAAGATATTTTTCCTTTTGCCATCCAAAGACAATTATACGGCCTACACTTTCCCAGTGTATTTGCCCAAAATCATGCCGAAGGAAAGGCACCTTGAAAGAGCTGCCCATAGTGCACTGTTCATAAAACTCATTCCAGAACTCAGAAAGACAGTCTCTCACAACTCCTCCTTCATCATGGCCCTTCTCAAGTTTTCCATCTGGTGCAATAAGTTGAATTTTTATTTCACACCCGAACACACTTTCATCCAAAAAATGAGCAATGAGTTCTGGGAGGAC
>NW_015507691.1:27507-29808 GCF_001515645.1 Sinocyclocheilus grahami | reverse complement strand
CATTATTATGAGAAAGTAAGTCATTATTACGAGAAACTAAGTCATAATAATGAGAAAGTAAGTTATTATTATGAGAAAGTAAGTCATTATTATGAGAAAGCAAGTCATTATTATGAGAAAGCAAGTCATTATTACGAGAAACTAAGTCATTATTATGAGAAAGTAAGTCATTATTATGAGAAAGCAAGTCATTATTACGAGAAACTAAGTCATTATTATGAGAAAGTAAGTCATTATTATGAGAAAGTAAGTCATTATTATGAGAACCTAAGTCATTATTATGAGAAACTAAGTCATTATTATGAGAAACTAAGTCATTATTAAGAAATTAAGTCATTATTATGAGAAACTAAGTCATTATTATGAGAAAATAAGTCATTATTTAGAGAAAGTTTCTCATTATAACGAGATACTAAGTCATAATTTTGAGAAAGTTTCTCATTATTATGACTTACAGAATTATATTTTTTTATTCAGTGGCGGAAACGGGCTTCCATAGTATTTACACTGTTGTATGGTTGCTTTTGTTGTTAGGTTTAGTAACTTACTGTTTTGTGACATCTGGAGTTAATTTTCTACTCAAAATGACCCATTCATACTCAAACACTATTCACTGATTGTTACCGTCATTGTGTATTGTGTACCAAGTATTGAGGTCTCTGTGTTCATTAAGGTAATAATTATGTTGAGTGGGCATATTATCTCAAAAGGATAAGTAACTGACTATTTGCTTATTTACAAATCCTCAAATTTTATTTAAAATATTAATGTGTGAAAACTTGAAAATCTTGTTTATTGATATTTCCAGTGCAATCAATTACTGTTATTTAACAGCACATTTTTTTTTAATTGTACGTAAGTAAAATTTACAAAGAAAGAGTCAATAAAATTTACAAATAGAATTCCCAAGTAAACTTAATTTAAAAATGCCTTTTTAAAGCTAATAATAATTATGTTTAGGTTTTTACTTGCCAAATTTTTGTAAATTAACTAGCCTTTTCTGAGTGAAAGTTGTTTCAAAGTAAATCCTACTCCAAATTTTTTCCAGTGTAGATGCTATTCACTGTGTGCAAATAGCAATGGATTCTATTTACACTAAGTGAAAACAGCAGTATTTTTTAGCAATATGCTATTTACACTAAGTGCAGATAGTGATAGATTCTATTTACACAATGTTAAAATAGCAGTAAAATGCCAATAGCAGGATTTTCTGCTGTTTATACTATTTATTGCAAATAGTGGCAATTATCTGCACCTCAGTATTATAGTACATTATAAAACAGTATGGAATAATAACGTATTGAGTGTAAATTATAATTTTAATTAAAATTATTAAACGGATGCCAGCTCTGATGACAGTTCACTTGACAGTTACTAAAATAATGTTAAAGTAGCCTAAATTCAGAGACCTGACAAAACTTTTCAGATATAGAAAATATTGAACATTTGTACTGTCATATGCAGAACTATATGCAAATATTCCTCCTCCTCATCTTTATTTGAGTATTAAGATGAAAAGATGCAGCATGTTCTTGCACATCTCAAACCATGATCTCTTCATCTCTCTGGTTGTTGCTGCTGCTTGCAGCTGTTCCTCGTGAGTCTTCATAGCTTCTATTGAGATACATATTAATTCTATTGAGATACATATTAAAAACACACATGGTTATGTAATGCTGCCATATCTCTAACATGTCTGGCCATATTTCCCCCTCAGGTGTCCACTGTGTTGAACTGACTCAGACTGATTCTATGGTCTTAAAGGGGTCATATGATGTTGCTAAAAAGAACATTATTTTGTGTATTTGGTGTAATGAAATGTGTTTATGCGGTTTAAAGTAAAAAAAACACATTATTTTCCACATACTGTCATACATATTTCTCCTCTATGCCCCGCCTTTCTGAAACGATTTTTACAAAGCTCATCGGTCTGAAAAGCGAGGTGTGCTCTGATTGGCCAGCTATCCAGTGCGTTGTGATTGGCCGAATACCTCAAGCGTGTGATGGAAATGTTACGCACTTACCATATTGTGATGCCTTGTCCCGGCGTGACGAGACAAAAACATTAAAACCCATTATAAACAAGGCATTTGTTGCATCCAGTGGGGACATAATTACTGATTATAATGACTTATACTGTCTTTTTACGTGTTGCGTTGCATCGCGCCACGTAAATATAAAACCATGTCTGCATTTGTGATCTGAGAAATGACAAACAACAAGTGCTACTCTACACTGCCTAAAACTTGCGTTTGAATCGTCAGTGGCAAATTCTTTAAATATAAAAAACGTACTTACAGT
>NW_015507691.1:20617-26963 GCF_001515645.1 Sinocyclocheilus grahami | reverse complement strand
GCAGCCTGCAGGAAAAGCTCTGGAATGGGTTGGAGAGATATGTGGTGATGGTAACACATATTACAGTGATAAACTGAAAAGTAGATTTCAAATTACCAGAGAGTCTTCCAGCAACACAGTGACTCTGCAAGGACAGAATATGCAGACTGAGGACACAGCTGTGTATTACTGTGCCAGAGAGAGAGAGCACACAATGATACAAAACAAAAACATATTGAATGATACGAGTAATAAAAAGTCCCCATACATACTGTAGGAATACAAAAAAGACTTTTACCTACATCAGTGTTTTACAGACCAACAAACGTCTGAGAAATGACCCGCAGACTTTACTTTGTTGATGTAAATTATTAGTACAATCAAGTTTAATTAGATAAAAAAATATTTTGACTTGAACACAACCAATTCATTAGACTTTACCACATGAAGGACATTTTTAGATTACCTGTAACTGTTTGCTATGTATAGTCACAGTTATAAAGTCAAAGTTAAAGTCAAAGTTATTCATCTTTGATAAGAATACTGCTGATATTACAATAGAGAGCACTCTGCCAGATGAAAAGTAGGCTATATTTCTGCAGATCAGGGATGTTAAAGGATTAATGCAACATATTAAAACATATCACTAACATAGTTGAATTATATTTATAGTCTTTCTCATGTAGGTCCAACAGATCCATACTTTCAGAATGAGGGTTATTACAGTCAACTAAAGCTAAAACTGTAAAAAAAAAAAAAAAAAAAAAGTTGTCAACATTTCTCATTTTCATTTAGTTTACCCGATGTAATAAAATAACTACAACTACAACAACACAACAACATTACTTGCTGTCAGATTTAGTCAGTAAAATAGTTGTTTAAATATCTATAAAATTTAATATAAATAATTTGAAGTTTGTAGAGAAAATAAAAAATAACATTTAATTTTTTAAAGTTCAATGCCATAGACGTTTTAATAAGAGCAATAAATTAGAATTTTGTCTCTTCTAGGTTTTCAACTGGTGTTCAAAAAACTGTCAATGTTAGTAATGTTGATATAAGAGCCCTGATATAATAATAAAATGAAGAGAAAAAAATTAAATAAATAAGAATGCAGTTCCATTCATTTACATCAGAGTATTTCATGATTAGATAATGGAATAAAGCAGTTTACTTTTCATGATGGTTTATACTTAGTTTAAATTTACAGTCACATTGTCTGCAAACTGTTTCCCGCTCATCGACTCTATCCATGTAAATAATGACTTCATTAAATTCAAAACGAAAAGCCAATTATTTAAAATAATGTTCAATGTCAGTGTGATGCATGTGAAGTTCATTAACATCTCTGTGTGATTATGTAAATCTCCTGTTGCATATTTAAACAGCAGGCATGAGTCAGTTTACACATTCATCTGATCACTAGAGGGAGTGAGGAATCGCTTCAGTTCATTCAAACTGTGCTGTGAAACAAACCATGATCTCTTCATCTTTAGTGCTGCTTCTGGCAGTGATATCCTGTAAGTTTAGTCTGCTTTCTGTGTGATACATCATTTTGTTGCTAATATTAACAGGTATTATTTGATTTGATACAGGCATTGATTCAAATGAACTCACTCAGCCTGAGTCTCTGACTGCCCGTCCTGATGCGACTCTCACTATCAACTGTAAAGTCTCCTATTCAGTTACAAGCTATGCTACAGGCTGGATTCGTCAGCCTGCAGGAAAAGCTCTGGAGTGGATTGGAGTCATCTGGAGTGATGGAGACTTATACTACAAGGACTCGCTGAAAAGCAAGTTCAGTATCAGCAGAGACACTTCCAGTAACACAATAACACTGCAAGGAAAGAATATGCAAGCTGAAGACACAGCTGTGTATTATTGTGCCAGATAAACACAGTGACAGACGCCAACAGCCTCCCTGTACAAAAACACCATCATCATATCACAAATTAAAAGTATTTTTGATGATTTTCCTCATTCTGACTTATAAAGATGCACAGAAATAGTTTGAAGCTCATCAAAAAATTATAGACATTAATTCAGCTGGTCAAAAAAACAAAAACACACTTCAAGGCAAGCCTAAGAAATTTAAGTAAATGCATAATATAATCAACAAATATAATTTGCACCAAAATAAATAAAACAAACTAATAAAAAAAAAAAAACTAATAAATATTCAACATTCACATTTTTCTGTACATAAAATATTGCTTAAGCATCCTAATTGGATGTAATGAATTATGCAAATATTCCTCCTCCTCCTTGTTATTTGAGTTTTAAGATGAAAAGAAGCAGCTTGTTCTCACTCGTCTCAAACCATGATCTCTTCATCTCTCTGGTTGTTGCTGCTGCTGGCAGCTGCTTCTCGTAAGTCTTTATAGCCTCTATAGAGATACTTCAGAATGAAAATACTCTTGGCTATACATAATGTTGCCGTATCTCTAACATGGCTGGCCATATTTTCCCCCTCAGGTGTCCACTGTGTTGAACTGACTCAGACTGATTCTATGGTCTTAAGTCCTGGTCAGGTTTTGACTCTGTCCTGTAAAATCTCTGGATATTCAGTGACTGACAGCAGCTACTGTACTCACTTCATTCGGCAGCCTGCAGGAAAAGCTCTGGAATGGGTTGGATGCATATGTGGTGATGGTAACACATATTACAGTGATAAACTGAAAAGTAGTTTCTGATCCAGTTTCAGTTATATTTAATGTTCACAAAAATTAATACAAGTGTATTCTTGGCACGTTTCACAAGACAGTGATACGGTGCACAATTTAGGACATCCTCAGACCTCAGTTATATGACAAAAAGGCATTGTACCTCAGACTAAAAGGCTTCATCCATTGGACTAAACAGCATTGCGCCTCTGACTGAAAGGATTTCAGGAAAAAAAAAACAATGTCAAGTGTCAGGTCTTGTACAGTTAGGCATTGGGTGAAACAGCATCAGACAAAAGCCATCGTTGAAGTCTTTTGTTGATGTAATATAATTTCGGTCAAAAAAATGGATACCACAGAATAGATATAATTGCTGATAAGGTCATGATTTAATTGTTTATTTGTTGATACATTCTCATTCACATTCTGTCTTACCAAAGTGATTTATTAGCAAGACTAATAAAAACATTAAAAACTATGAAGCAACAGACATACAGTATATGGTGACAAGGGAGTGTCTACAAAAAAAGAGACATATTTACTGATGTGTGACCCTCAGGAAACACCTGCGTTTCGTTATTGCATCTAAAAAAATAAGTGAATATGCGTGTATAGTTTCATAAGACTTATTTACATTCTGTAACTACAAAGCATATATAAACCACTAAAATACATTCTGTTAAAGCTAATAACATGTTTATTCAAACATAAATAGAAGACAATACAATCAAGAAATTGCTATATCCTTGTCTTCTCAGCAAGTGATATCAGAAGCTAATTATGTGAACCTGATGACTAGAAAAGGTTTCTAATCCAAATTCTGTTAATCAAACTAAACATGATATTATTATGACATTTCAATAAAACTGAGATGATAATTTTCACCTCACAGTATCACTTGTATTTCTGTCTTCACCCTTTCCATCTTCCTCCACTGTATGAGGGTCTCTGAGGGCTTCTATTAATGTTGCTTCCAGATGGATAAGAGTTGTGTCTACTTTGATCATAATAATTTCGGGGTTTTGATTTTTGCCTTTCAGTGTCAAAAGAGAGTTCAAAAGAGGAAAAAGACGCGTCAGAGGAACTTGCTGAGGAAGACCCAGCTAAATTATGGAAGTTAACACCATTATTAAAGACTCTACCACAGTAGAAGACTAGAAACACAGTTAGAGTCACACTGGTCACAATCACGGCCACTGTGTTGGTCTTACATGCACGTCGACTGTACTTCTGAGCCTTCACCATGTCTCCGTCATTCATCTTGCTCCTCGCCTTTAAAACAATAGAGGAAAACTTGTTAAAACGGAGTAATTTTGAGTATAGACTAACATGTTGTTCTAGAAAGAAACATGCGGCTATCTCACTTACCTTTAACGAACAAATCAATGCAGCAAAACCCAGAAACAAGCAGTTGCAAAACATGATGTTAAACACAGAGCAGCACATGTAGTCTTTTCCTTTCAATTTTACCCTCACATAGACGACTTCAGGTGAAACCCCTCCATTATCTGACTCTGAGAAATTGTTCATTTCAACTGCCACAGTTTCCCTGGCAGAATCCTGAGAGGGAATCTCATATATGTGTTGATGTTGCATTATGTTCACAAAAATTAATCAGCAAGGAGTCATTCATACGCTGCTGCTTCTGTTGCGTGTGTTACTGCGTGTTCTGTTCTCTTATATTGTCCTAAATGTGTTCTGTCAGTTTCCATGAACTCGCCCTTTGTGGTGTGAAAACTGTGTGATCTACTTTCACTCCGTGATAAAAGCTTGCTGTCCTTTTATTAACTGCAGCCACAAAGCCATACAAAAGTAGGGCTGGTAGTTATATATGATTACATACACAAGGTTAGATTAGATGTTTAAATTAAGCATTGAAACACAAGGTTTATTCCACAAACTGACCTATTTCTGTGGTGGGTTTTCCACTGAGGGAACCAACATAGGTCTACCTAATAATGAAAAAATAAATAAATAAATAAATAAAAACCACAACATTCTGCAAACAGCTCAAATATTTTCTGCCTGAAGGACATCTGATGAATGTATGCAGACTGTGTTTGTAAATTATTATTTAAGTACATGATAGATGATAAATGATAAATTAAATGATAAAGTGCTTCATTTAAGCAATACCTCATGAACGTTTGACTCATTCAAATAGACAGTTGGTTGTTTCATCCCTCAGTGACTTGAACCAATCAATCAAATAAATGATTCAGTGACTCACTGATTTTTTTTAATAGATTTGAGGACCCAAATAACTGTTGTATAAAAAAGCCTAAAAATATTAACTCCCCATAGACTAATATAGTTAGTATACTTGTATAGTATACGTGTTTAAAAACAAATTTGCAGTAAAGCAAACAAACAAACAAACGAACGGTGTTTCACTGACGTGATCTGGAGCTCTTTCTTAATTTTACCCCGTGTCTACACCATATGTAACTGGCATAACATGACTGAAGACAACAGAACCCATAAACAGTGATTTCTGAGTTCATAACCCCTTTAAAAAGAAAATCTGTATAGACTCTTTATGACATTTTTAGTGTCGGCAAAGTGACCCTCCCAATGCAAAACAAAACAACCCTGAACGTCTGTTTAGTATTTATGTGCTGCTGATTGGATCTGAAGTGTTACATCACCACTTTCAAGATGAAGAATGCACTCTGCTTACTGCTGCTCTCATTCAGCCTACAACGTGAGTTTTGACACGTCTATTATCAGATCTAGGGTAAACAGATTCCAAATTAAACCAATCTTTTCAATCTTCTTTTTAGGCATAAAATGTCAAAGTATGGCGTCCACTGAAAGCACAGTTCAGAAAAAGCTTGGAGATACTCTGACTCAGTCCTGTGGAGGATCCGGGTTCAGCTTTGGCTGCTGTAGCATGCACTGGATCAGACAACAAGCTGGAAAACCACTTGTGTGGATGGGACGTGTTCATAGTGACAGCAGTCGCTATGACTACTCTGAATCCTTCAAAAGTCGAACTGAAATCACCAGAGATAATTCAAAGAGTATGGTGTATCTGAAACTATCAGGCCTTTCGCTACACTTGTTACCAGAAGTCAACAGGTGGCAGCAGAGAATAAAAAACAATCTATGAAATGCAAACTAATGAAATGATATACAATCGCTGGAGATGGTACAGTATGCAGTGAAGTTCACTATAACAGCTCATACATTAAACAGCACAAAGGCATATCTGATTCTTTTAACACAATGTGTATCTTTTAATGTGTAGATGTGACAAATTAAAAATGTAACTTTTAAGTTGCCAGAGACTATTACAGGAGCAAAACAACTCTATAAGGACAGAATATGATGATGAAGGACACAACAGTGTCTTATGATGCACAAGAGTGAACGCAGTGATAACCACAAGCAGTTCTTCTCTAAAACAAAAAAAAAAAATCCTCATACGTATGAATATAAAAGTGCATATGAATCTTACCATATTTGAAGAGATTTTTTTCAGCATTTTTCAGTGCACAAGTTCTCAACATGAATTAGAAAAGATGGAGAAGAAAATGGTGTAAAATCAATTCAAGTCCATGAGAGAAAAAAAAATCTAAAACATGTCATAAAGTCTCTAATGAGAGCAATAAATAATATTAACCCTAACATGAATATTTTTGTAGCATGTAGATTTGATCTGTAGCTCTGTTTATGTAAATCTCCTGTTGCATATTTAAACA
>NW_015507691.1:19794-20230 GCF_001515645.1 Sinocyclocheilus grahami | reverse complement strand
CTGCATCATGGAACGCATCCCGACTCTGCTTGCGTCAGTTTTGGGTCAAGCACCAGCAATCAATAAAGGATTGAGAGATGGTGGCTTACACTAAGAAGTCAGTGCATCCAGTTTTGGATGAACCTGTTCGACAATCTAAAAGAGGATGGACATTATGCGGACAATTTCCTGGACAAATGTTTGATCCAATTCTGTTTTCAAAACTTAATACAGGTAATCACGTTTTATTTTGTTATAATAATGTATTATAAACATGTCCGTTTAAACCTGTTGACTACAATTACTTTGTATCTCACAAGCAGTGTTGTAATTCTATGTAGCAGTTTTTGTAAAGGTATCTTTACTGACTACAGGTTATCAACCCATTATGTAAATTATCTTTTATTCATTGAATTTTTCAGGAGGAACTGGATCAAGTGACATCGTCATGGAACAA
>NW_015507691.1:0-274 GCF_001515645.1 Sinocyclocheilus grahami | reverse complement strand
GAGGGAGTTGATCTAAGGTCTAGGAATCGACTTCGCCGGCGAGTGTATTTCAGCCGTGGACCTAGTTATGTGTGGCATATCGATGGATACGACAAATTAAAGCCATACGGAATAGGTATAAGTGGTTGTATAGACGGGTTTTCAAGAAAAATAATGTGGCTCGAAGCTTACAGAACAAACAATGATCCTCGGGTTATTGCTGGGTACTTTATGACGGCTGTCATAGAAGCAGAGGGTTGCCCTAATTTGGTGAGATTGGATCTCGGTACAGAAA
>NW_015507690.1:37354-52334 GCF_001515645.1 Sinocyclocheilus grahami | reverse complement strand
AACCGCCATCCGCGCATCACTAGCGCACACTTGTTTGTAACATCAGTGAATGAATGAGACCAGAGCTACTGCGCGTCTCTTTATAGCACATTACCCCACAGACCTATGGGAAATATAGTCCCAAATCATACATCGCCCTGTCACATAATGATGGAGTTATCTTGTGTGATAACTAATTAAAATATGGTAGTTTTATTCTACAGTATGATTAATATGAACTAACATTCATCTTTTCCAGCTCAAACTGACTCAATGACAGCAGTGATGCCAGTCCACATCTCAAACACACACGTAACTAAAGGTACATTGTAACAGTCACCAACATCAAATGTCACACAACTTAAATGAAGGGGGATCAATCACCTTTGAATAGCATACTATATTTCCTTTAGGAGCACACAACTACAACATCAAATACCATACACGTCTAAACCATATATTGTGCAACAACGCTGTCGGTCTGTCCCTATTTAGAGGCAAAACCTTTTAAATGTCCATTCACATTAAAGTTCTGAATAACCACAAATGTCCTTGGTTCATCACAGTATTGTAGATGTTTAGGATGTTAAAAGGATAAAATCCAAGATCATCCACAGCGATAATTCAGAGTAGAGTAGAGAGCAATTCAGACGAAACTCCAAGGTTGAAGACCAGCACCAGTCCGAAGTTCAGTTAAAATGACTAATATGCATTCATACATGGTTATCAAGTTTTAATTCTAATTACAAAAGTTATATCATTAAAGAACATTGATTATCATATTATAATGCTTGATTGACTGATGTTAAGAGTGTACTTTCAGATATTTATAAAACTGCCATTTCACAAACATATATATATGTGTGTATATATACTGTATGTGTATATGTGTGTATACATGTGTATAAATATATATGTGGTTTATGAGGACACAAATTTGTATAATAACATGGGTATGACAACGAGATGGTGATTTATGAGGACATTTTCAGTTACCCCTTAATGCAAAAGGCTTATAAATAATTCAGAATGAGTTTTTTTGAAAATCTAAAAATGCAGAAAGTCTCCTGTGAGGGGTAGGTTTAGGGGTAGGGTTGGTGTAGGGCAATAGAATATACGGTCTGTACAGTATAAAAACCATTACGCCTATGGAGAGTCCCCACAAACCATAAAAACAAACCTGTGTGTGTGTGTGTGTGTGTGTGTGTATATATGTATGTATATATTTAACAGTCTGGCGAGTAAACAAACAATTTACTAGCCAATGGCGATTCAATTGCCAAGGTGTTCGTAGAGGGCTGTGTAGAACACCAATGTTCCTCAATAAGGGTTTGAGTAAGCATGGGGAGAGCAAACACTCCGAGCTCACAAGTGTCCTTCCTCAAACTTCCCACTCCTCTTATTCTCTGATCTAGAGAAACTTCACTGATAATGACTCCCTCACGCCCCCTCATGACTGGGAGGAAAATTACCACTGACTTTAAACACGAAAGTAATGTAACAGCTTACTAGATCTGTTACATCATCATCACTGTCTTCCTCACATCAGATACTGCAGCAATATTAAACTGTGTGTTCGTTACAGTCTGTGTTCTGATGAAATGTTAAAATAATAATGTCTGCCGTTCACTGAGATTCACTGAAGTGGAAGTAGAAACGGCTTCATGTGATTAAATGTTTACAGATGTTTTTAAACCTGCACTGTATATAATGATGAATGAACACAAACCATTAAACTACAAAAATCTGTCACTTTGTATTGTTGATCAAGGATTCAAATACGGGCTCCAGTACATATCTATCATTTCTGTGATGTGAAGCTCAAGTATGATGTGATGTTTATATGTTCATTATGTTTGAACTGAACTAACAGACATGATCACAGATCCAGCAGAAGCTGAAGTCAGCAGGACGGCTGGATTATTATTCAGAGGTATCACACTCTTTACATTGTTCATCGTTTCATAGCTTTGATTTCATTCCCAGTTTCACAGACTGAGTCTCTGTTTTCTCTTGATTGTGTCTCTCATCTGTCCTGCAGTGATTGTGATTATTGTTGAGTTTGCAGCGTTTGCTGCTCCTACTGTGATTCTTCTTCAGATCATCTGCAAGAAGAGCTCTGGTGAGTTTGAGATGATTCACATTGATCTGGAACGATCTGCACTCATGAGAGCTCAGTAAATGCTTTTGTGTTGAATTATTTTGCAGGGAGGAAGAACTCGCAGCACCCAGAGGAAATAGTGATGAATACAATATTAGTGTAACTTGGGAGGCGTAACAACGGAGTTGAGGATCCAAGTGCAGGCTTTATTTACAAGAGTGGTCAAAAGACAAACTGAAATTTGATTAATCAGCTTCAAGAAAAGTGACACATCTCTGAAGCACTAAAGCCACTCCCCCAGTTTCTCTTGCTCCAAATTAAAGGGCACTACATAATAAGACACTGAGGATGATTTATTATAATTATATGATTTATATATTTATTATATCCTTAATCCATTACACAAGCCATATTAAAAATAATAATGATTAATCTTTTATTTTAAATTAATATAAATATATACAGATAATATAGAATATAAATATGCTTTAGAATTAATGGATAAAGCTTTAAACAGGACTACATTTGAGTAGGGATGGGTACCGAAACTCGGTATTTAATCGGTCCCGGGGCTAAATTATGAAAGACCGGAGTATCGATAAGCTCTGACGTTAACGGTTCTGCTATCGGTACTGGAGAAATTAATAAAACACACATACATGTATTATTGCTATATATATGTAACCGGAATGAGCTTGCTATGCCTTTAAGGGATAGGTGACGCGATAGGACAGGTGACGTTTAAAGTCTCGGGCTTCAATGAAATGGCGTTTGTTCTCGTTCTCCGCTTGATGAACGAGTGTATGTGTGGTTTGCTCTCCTGTATTGGCGCGTTGGAAGAATTGCTCGTGCGTGTGATTATTTTAGCGATTATTTTAGCGATTATTGACCTAATATGAGTGCATGGCCAAGTTCATTGACAAGTGAAATTGATATGAAATGCGGTGCCATAAATTTAGGATGTGTTATTTTAGGTTCGCTCTTGTGTTCATACTCTGCTGAGCTGCGAGTGTCCATTTGTACAGAATATACTACATTGCAACCCACTTCTGCCTTTAGTGAGACTGTTATATCCAGTCATCAAAGTGAGTCATAGCGCAGTGTTGGAAGGTACATGAGTATTTTGGTTGTTTTAAGGTGAAATATGGGGGATTTATGTCTAATAAATGTCAATTGGTTTTAATTGCAGGTTTTAAATCCGCTCTCGGATTTAGCGGCCACCGTTTCTTTCCCACTAAAATTTGAGATTTGTTTAGTAGTTGTGGTGTTTGCTCTATATTTAGTTTATTGGGTTTTCATGGTATTATAACTTTTGTGATTTTATGATATTCAATTTGTTGTGAATTGTGTTTTATTGATTGGTGTACCACGGTATGGGAGGTCTTGTTTTTGGTTCGTGTGATTTTGCTTGTTTGTTTCAGGTATGGTTTGAGTGGTTTTGAATAATTTTGGGTTTCTGTTTCCTCCCATGTGGTGTGTTATCCAGTTTATGATTCAAGGTTGATTCGCCTTATCTTGGGTATCATATATATCATTGGTTTTTACAATGTAATTTAATAGTTTAATTTAAGTTGGTTTACTTTATTTCAGTTTTGTATTTGCATCCTTTTTGGAACATTTCTGTCAACCTGGTTATTATTTTAATAATATTATCCATGGAAAAGGATTATATCGGTTATTCTAATAAAGTATTAACCTTTTGTACTCTGGCTTCTAGTTCATTTATTTGAACCACCTGTGTTAAAGATATCATTGTTAGGGTCCCTTACCCTAGAAAGTAGGGGTGGCGTAGTAAATTTGGCCGACATTCCTAACAGCCATATATTTGAGGTCACATATACATTATCTTGCAAATTCTATCTCACCAGAGTCTCCAGCTGTTTATCAAACATTTGTCTATGATGCATTTTTGCTATTCACAATTCAGAAGCGAGATCGCGCTCACGCGGAGGACCTTCAGCACGCGCAACATGAAAGTCCTGTTTAATTATGATAGAAGAGAGAACTAAACATTCAAACTTCTGCTTACACTTTAGGCCTGTGGCGGTTTATTAAGCTAATTTTATTTTTTTATTTCGATTTTGGCTTCTAAGGATTACACAAAAGAAGACATGAGGTAAAGCTATTAAAAACTAGCTGCGTTTCGTCTTGCGCAACTTCTTTCCCTTCACAGCGGTGCGCATTCGTTCCTCCCTAAAACCCAAACTTAACGTCAGAATCAGCTCAGTCGGTGATTGTTGTAAAATGCCGTCTTTACTGTTGCTAAATTGCGGGACATGTTTGATAATAAAACACTGAAAGCCCAATCCGCACAAGAGACGCTGTTCATCACGCTGTGGCACGCTCCAAAACAGACAAACAAAATTACACTGAGCATCGGGCGCATGTCCAAACGATCAAATACACACACAAATATGTCCAAATGGCCGGCTTGGAGAGTATTTACTTAAACACAGTTTATTTCTTAAGTGGAGGAGAACAGTTGGGAGAAAATCTGATGCGTGTCAATATATTGTCATAAAGTGACAGACTGGCGCTTGGGCCATCAACATGCAAATCTGCTCTTAATCTGAAAAACGTTATAGCTTTAATAAGCATTAATCTATCAATACATACACTGAAAACTATGCAGTGTTCATTTACATTTGAATACTTTTAGATTTCTTTTGTAGGCTATTACTTACCTGAACAGTAATGTTAGTAGAACTTCATGGAAAAATAACAGCACTGCCTATTTCATTTCATATGTATATTTGTTTTATTGTATTTGTCAGTTTGTTTTACTTTGTTTCTTTGTTCATGTTCTTGCTGTATCTTATGTATAAAACACTAAAAATGCCTGCTCACTGGTGCATTTACAAATTTATGTTTTATATTAATTTCATTAAATGTTTTTTACATTTCAGAATATAAAGCAATGTTAATTCAGCTCTTAATTTGTCATATATATATATATATAGAAAACAAAAAGTACCGATAAGAATACCGTTAAAGTACCGAATCCATAAGCAGTATCGGTAAGAGTAGTAATACCGTTAAAACCTTAATGATACCATCCCTACTAATGAGTCAGTGGATATAGCCTCTTCAGAGACCAAAGTCAAGTTGGGCAAACATTAACTTTTTGTTTGTTATTATTTGTTATTATGGCCACATTATAAAGATTTTTGAGTGCAATTTGAAACTCTGACACAAAGGCAAGTATACTTGCCCCATTTAACCCGGCCAATCTGAACAGCACTTTAAAGGCTGGCTCTGGTCCAAAGGCACTCAGTGTCAGCTTTAATATGGACTGATCCTCCAAGCCAGTTTGGTAATGTACTGCCATTAGATCACACACAGATAGCATAACAAAAATGATTGCACAACCATCAATTAGGTGGCGATATGCACTAAGCATGTAAACAACCATTGAACAAAAGAAGAAGAAAGAAACAGCATGGCACAATTTTTCTTAGCGTCCGTTTCCATAGTGACTCGTCGATTCGTCGCTCTGCTGAGAATGTCTTGAGTCTTAACCAGGAACATACTCCGAGTTGAATGAACTTACTCCTGGATGCGTTTTTGCAACCACATACCTTGAGTAAGCAAGGTTTGGGGTTAGTCAACCGAAAAGTTAGCTGACGGTAAGTTAACCGTGCTTTCTGGAATACATCCCTGCTTTCTCTCACAGTCCAGATTAAAGCTTGTTTTCTGTGGTTTGTTTTAATGGAGTGTCCTCTCCATCACAAGGCAGAGCATCTCCTTTATTGTGACGTGACATGACATGTGGCCAAGTATGGTGACCCATACTCTGAATTAGTGCTCTGCATTTACCCATCCAAAGTGCACACACACAGCAGTGAACACACACACACCCGGAGCAGTGGGCAGCCATTTATGCTGTGGCGCCCGGGGAGCAGTTGGGGGTTCGGTGCCTTGCTCAAGGGAACCTCAGTCTTATTGGTATTGAAGGTGGGAGAGAGCGCTGTACATTCACTCCCCCCACCTACAATCCCTGCTGGTACGAGACTCGAACCCACAACCTTTGGGTTATGAGTCCGACTCTCTAACCATGACGTCCTCCTTTGTGTTTAAGGTGGAGCTGATTCTTACTCTCAGCTGATTTGGTTTTCTGTTTTATTGCATCAGTCCAGAGGCTTATTCCAGAAAGCAGGTTATGTGACATACCCAGGTGTGTTTAAGGGTAAGCGCATAAACTCAGCTTTCCATTCCATAAATGGAGGTAACTCTCAGGGTATGTAAGTAGCCATAGAAACTTACTCTCTGAACATAACAGAGTAAGCAAGTTCTGTTTCAGTGTTAGTTTACTTCAGCGCTATCAGAGCATGCGTGACCTATTGACGAGACTCCAGTGAGCGTGACAGATTGTGCACAGTATTACACATGGTTACAATGTAGTTATCAAAAACTAATATATATATATATATATATATATATTTGTATGATATGTTAATTATAAAGCACAATTATAATATAGGTATGCAAGTAGCCATAGCAACTTACTCTCTGAACATAACAGAGTAAGCATGTTCTGTTTCAGTGTTAGTTTACTTCAGTGCTATCAGAGCATGCGTGACCTATTGACGAGACTCCAGTGAGCGTGACAGATTGTGCACAGTATTACACATGGTTACAATGTAGTTATCAAAAACTAATATATATATATATATATATATAATTGTATGATATGTTAATTATAAAGCACAATTATAATATATAAGATATTATTCTAATATATTTTTATATTTATTTTATTGTCATATAATAGTTAGCAATATATATTAATTATAAAACACTATTATAACAAGGTGATGTTTATTTTATTCTAATATCTTTATTATATTTTATTGTCATTTCACACATCATGGTTCCCTTTCAGTCGGTCACTCCAAGTCACGTCGGTGACCGACGAATTGGGATCTCGCTTAGAGAGACCAATCCACTTTGAGTGTAACCTAAATGAGCCAATGCACATTGGCATGCGATGATTGCATCCAGCTGCCACTGATCACAGCGTGAGCATAAAAAGGCAGCCAGTGCAACGCATACCAGCTTTTCGCTTCGGAGCCAAGTGACAACATCGTTCTGCTCCTACTAAACTGTTTCGTGTGTGACGAGTCTAGTGTGCTCTCGGGAGCTTTTTGTGTTGGCGGACGACACTTCAGTGGTGGTCGTTCCTGTGTCGAGTGGGTTTGCGCACTTCAGGCTGCACTACCCACTGTCGTGCTGCAAGCGGCCCTGTGCGTCTCAGCACATAAAAGAGGATTTCCATAAAAGAGCCAATTTCTCTAAAAGAGTACAATAATAAAATTTGGAAAGACGACAGATTGTCTTTTTAAAGATGCCGTTTCACCCGTGCGTTTCTGGATGCGGTCGTTACCTGGCGTCGGGTGATGGTCACGATCGCTGCCTCACGTGTCTGGGTATTAAACACGCTGAGGTGGCGTTCGTGGATGAGCCATGTTCCCATTGCGGGAAGATGACCATCTCGGAGCTGCGGGCCAGGCTCCATTGCCTCTGCCACGATCTAGTGTTCATCCTGGCGGCAGTCAGGTGTGGACTACTTCGGGCAGTAGCACGGGCGGTCTGAGGGTTACAGTGGTGGCAAACCCCTCAGGGAACCAACCCTCGGAGGACCATCGCTCCTCAAGCGCTTCGCAACCAGTTGAGCCAACAAAGGAATGCGCTGGGCCCTCTTCAAAGAGCGTACCAGCGGTATCCTTCGGTGCTCCTCCCGACGACCAGATGTCGATCACTGCATCAGAGGGAGAGCTCTCTGGAGAGGAAGATTTGGCTGCACTGCCGCCCTCTAGGATGGTGGCAAGGCCTGAATCGGATCCAGAGATGTTGGCTATGCTTTGACGGGCTGCCAAGAGGGTAGGGCTCGAGTGGAAACTTCCACCGCGTCCCGGGCCATCGAGGTTGGACGATTGGTTTATCGGGGTGGCTCACGCTGGTTCTTATCGCCCCGCCTCAGTGCCTTTCTTCACGTAGGTACATGAGGAGCTCACCAGGTCATGGACGGCACCATTTACTGCCGGAAACTGACCTGCTGGTTCCTCCTCCCTCACCACCCTCGATGGTGGTGCAGCTAGGGTGTATACGGGGGTCTCCCCAGTGGAGCGGTTGATTGCGATGCAGTTGTGTCCTAATACTGCCTCTACCCGGCAGGGCAAACCGTGCCCCCACTCCCAGGTCTGTAGGTACTCGTCTGGCCTGTCCAGCGATGCTTATATGGCCTGTGGAGAAGCTGCCTCCGCCTTACACACTACGGCGTTACTGCAGGTTTATCAGGCCAAGGCACTGAGGGACCTGCACGAGGGTGGTTGCAGTTGTGTCCTAATACTGCCTCTACCCGGCAGGGCAAACCGTGCCCCCACTCCCAGGTCTGTAGGTACTCGTCTGGCCTGTCCAGCGATGCTTATATGGCCTGTGGAGAAGCTGCCTCCGCCTTACACACTACGGCGTTACTGCAGGTTTATCAGGCCAAGGCACTGAGGGACCTGCACGAGGGTGGTCATGATCCAGAAGTTCTGAAAGAGCTCCGAACTGCTACTGACCTCACACTCCGAGCGACGAAGGTAACAGTGAGTTCTCTGGGTCGTGTGATGTCCACACTTGTGGTCCAGGAGCGTCATCTCTGGCTGTGTCTGGTTGATATGAGGGACGCCGACAAAGTTCGGCGGTTCGAGAGCATCAACAAAGGCCCTACACATGCACCCTCTGCCAAACTGTGAACCAGGTACGCATTGCACTGCACACTCAGACCCCTCTTCGGTCCGCTTACAAGCCGCCCGAGTTGGGTCCCTGCGTTCCACCTCGCTCCCCCACTGTTGGTACGGTGGTGGTTCCGCTGGTACCGCTTGCACGATATCTGGGTGCCTGGCTAGTGCTACCCAACCCGTCTCGTTGGCTTCTGCGGACCATCAGCCTCGGCTATGCGATTCAGTTCGCCCGGCATCCCCCTAAGTTCAGTGGCATCCACTTCACGACAATAAAGGCGACCATAGCTCCTGTCTTGCGTGCTGTAGCGGATTAGCTCATGGGAAATATGAATAATTAACCATAACTAGTTATAATTAATTATTCATATTTTAGATCCACTGTAGATATTTAGCTGACCACTCGGGGTCAACTGTCTTGTCAATTCTAAGAACGTTAATTTCCTGGTTAAGGGGGTGTTACAAAGTATTTGTGAAATCTAGCTAACAAAATATATATTGTGTGTTGGAGTGGTCCAGACGCTACAGTGCGGAGATCGCAGTCCTGCGGGAAAGGGATGAGAGGGAGCGGGTCCCTCCAGCCGATATGAATACAGGGTTTTACAGCCCTTACTTCATTGTACCCAAGAAAGGCGGTGGGTTACGACCAATCAATCGCCAAACCTTAACCAATCTGTCGCCAAACCTTAACCCTGTGGTCAGGCTTTCCTCTGGGCCGGAGTGCCCCTAGAACAGGTCTCCAGGCATGCTGTGGTTTACACTGATGCCTCCACCACTGGCTGGGGAGCCACGTACAACGGGCACGCAGTGTCAGGGGTATGGACGGGCCCCCAACTGCACTGGCATATAAATTGCCTAGAGTTGTTAGCAGTGCGCCTTGCCTTGAACAGTCTCAAAGGGCACTTACGAGGCAAGCACGTGCTGGTCCGAACGGACAACACTGCGACCGTTGCATACATCAACTGATGAGGAGGTCTATGCTCCTGTCGCATGTCGCAACTCGCCCGCCACCTTCTCCTTTGGAGTCGGAAGGTTCTGAGGTCACTTCGTGCCATTCACATTCCAGGTCTGGTCAACCGTACAGCCGACAAGCTGTCACGAGCTACGCTCCCGGGAGAATGGAGCCTCCATCCCCAGACGGTCCAGCTGATTTGGAAATGTTTCGGAGCTGCTCAGGTAGACATGTTTGCCTCTCCAGAAACCTCTCACTGCCAGTTGTTCTACTCCCTGACCGAGGGAACACACGGCACGGACGCACTGGCACACAGCTGGCCGTTGGGCCTGTGCAAGTATGCGTTTCCCCCAGTGAGCCTTCTCGCACAGATGCTGTGCAAGGTCAGGGAGGACGAGGAGCAGGACCTGCTTGTGGCGCCGTATTGGCCCATTCGGACCTGGTTCCCGCAACTAATGCTCCTCGCGACAACCCCTCCCTGGCAGATTCCTCTGAGGAAGGATCTACTGACTCAGAGACGGGGCACCCACGTCCAGACCTTTGTAAACTTCATGTCTGGTCCCTGGATGGGACGCAGAGGTTCTTGGTGACCTACCCTAAGAGGTAGTTGACACCATCACTTCGGCAAGAGCACCATCTACGAGACATGCTTACGTCGACAAGCTCATTGAGAAGACCCCCGGAGATGCCCGATCAGGGTCGTGCTTTCCGTTTTGCAGCAAGGGTTGGAGCGAAGGCTGTCTCCCTCCACCCTTAAAGGCTATGTCGCTGCGATTGCTGCTAACCATGACCCCGTGGAAGGGAAGTCGGTAGGGAAGCATAACCTGGTCATCAGGTTCCTTAGGGGGGCGAGAAGGTTAAATCTTCCCTGGCCCCTTTCCATACCCTCTTGGGACCTGTCTTTGGTGCTTAAAACACTACAGCAGGGCCCATTTGAGCCTTAGGAGTCAGTTGAGCTACTCTCGTGCCTAGAGTTTGGGCCGGCTGACCTCGCTGACAGATATTTGTAGGCTGGGCGACCCCCAACACATTTGCTAGATTCTATAGCCTTCGTGTGGAACCGGTATCATCCTGTGTTCTCACCTCAAACGGGTAGAGGCACTGAGAGGCCCCAGTTTAGTGTCGGCTTGCTAAAACTGCTCCAGAGTATCCGTACTGTAGACCCAGTCTAGCTCCTACGTCTCCTCAGCAGCCAGACGTGGCGGAACGTCTGGCGCCAGGCCCTCACTCGCTGAATCCGTGAGAACCGGTAGAGGGCTGGGTTCCATATGTAGAGACCTAAGGGGATCCCATATGTGTAAAGTCCACGGTACAGCCTCAGAGCCCATGTTTCCCCGGCAGACATGAGGGTAACGATCACCTCTAATCTTCCATATGCACCTAAACGGATGTCATATGTGTAAGTGCTTCCGAAACCTCCTTCGGGAAGGATGGGGCCTCCGCAACGTTCCTGTTCCAAGTGGAACGGGTACGTTTTCCCAGTGTTATCCTGTTTCACTGAGTGGGCAGTGCTACGATAACGGTGACTGGTCTTCTTGTTGCAAGCCCCGGCCTACACCAAAAAGGGGCACAGGCGGCTCGCACAGGACACTGGAAGGGGCCGCATCCATGGCACTTTGATAGGGATCCCAATTCGTCGGTCACCGACGTGACTCGGAGTGACCGACTGAAAGGGAACGTCTCAGTTACGTATGTAACCCTCGTTCCCTGAAGGAGGAAACGGAAACGTGACGTCCCGTCGCCACAGCTGCTGTACCACCGCTGAGCGGCCAGGTCACCGGCTCGGCTCCTCAGCGAAAACCTGGTATACATTGCACCGGCTGCCTTTTTATGCTCACGCTGTGATCAGCGGCAGCTGGATGCAATCATCACATGCCAATGTGCATTGGCTCGTTTAGTTTACACTCGAAGTGGATTGGTCTCTCTAAGCGAGATTCCAATTCGTCTGTCACGACGTGACGTCTCCGTTCCCTCCTTCAGGGAACGAGGGTTACATACGTAACCGAGACGATCTGCATTTTCTGTAATGTATTTCTATAATAAAAATCCATCTGTGATATTTCTTATACAGTATAATTATTCTCAGTGATTAAGAGATTAAAAGAAAAAAAAGACAAATGTTTGCACATCCATCAACTAATTCAATTCAATTCAAGTTTATTTGTATAGCGCTTTTCATGATACAAATCGTTGCAAAGCAACTTTACAGAAAATTAAGTTTCTACAATATTTAGTGGTAGCTTATCAGTAGTGCCTGTCAGTTAAAGTACATATGGCAGAAATGTACGGAAAAATCAATTAATGACGTAATCAAACAGACGATGAACACTATTAACAGCAATTGTTATATGATGCAATCAAACTTATAGCAAAATGTGGTAGTTCTGTATGTTGTTTCAGGGTTGGCATCATCTGAGGTCCTCTGAGGGGTTGGCATCATCTATTCTCAGGGTGTTCTGGATCCAGACTGAAGCTTGTGTAAATCCTAGTTACCATGGGATTTTAACCCCCGTGGCAAAAACAGAGAAACAAATAGAGACATAATTAGCGTAGCTGCTGTTCCAACCAAGCAAACTTTATTTGTTTAAGTGACGTCTCCGTTCCCTCCTTCAGGGAACGAGGGTTACCGTACGTAACCGAGACGTTTTTTCACGCAATTCTAAAAACTTCCAAGTTAGTTTTTCTCCATTTGCGCTCAAGACTACGAGTTTTTTTCTTGAGAGAATGGGTATTACTGTTGTACCATGGCGCAGTACGTTTTTCTCTAACCTTTTTCAATTTGATGGGGGCAACAGCTTCTAATGTATTAGAGAAGATAGTGCCCATGTTGCTAGTTATTTCGTCTAGTTCATGTGTACTTATGGGTACACAGAGCAGTTGAGATAAATCAGGCAGGTTATTTGTGAATCTGTCTTTGGTGGCTGGAAAAATAGTTCTGCCCGGACGATAATGCGCAGCCGTATAGTTAATATCAGTAATATGCAGCATGCACGATACAAGGAAATGGTCAGTAACATCATCGCTTTGAGGTACGATATCTATATCAGTATGATCTATTCCATGCGTTATAATTAAATCTAGCGTATAATTAAAATGATGAGTGGGCCCGGTGACGTTTTGCTTGACTCCAAAAGAGTTTATTAGGTCAGTAAACGCAAGTCCTAATGCATCATTTGTATTATCAACGTGAATGTTAAAATCTCCGACAATTAGCACTTTATCAAAGTAACCAATAGGTCTGAGAGGAAATCTGCAAATTCTTTTAGGAAATCTGTATACGGCCCTGGTGGCCTATACACAGTAGCCAGAGAAAGAGATACGATCGATTTCTTTTGCATATCTGACAGTGTAACATTAATCATAAATATTTAGAATGGGTTAAACCTGTATCCTGTCTTCTGAGTAACATTGAGAATATCACTATATATTGTTGCAACACCGCCGCCACGACCAGTCTGACGGGGCTCATGCTTATAACAGTAGCTGTTCAAATGTGAACACATTAATGGATTCTCTGTATCCATTGTATCAGAGGGGGCGACAGATGGGAAAGTGGGATGCTGGTAGCGGTCAAGCTCTTTCTTCTCTGTGAATGGCCCCTTCCCTCACACATCATAAGGGAAGTGAAAGAAAACTGTTTCACACTCCATGTATTATATGAATGTGACTCTATAGGATTGCATGAGAGGACGACAGACAAAGGAGTGGTGTAACTTCTTACTCTCCTTTTCTGCATTCACTCACCTATTCACTATGGGAAAATGAGGATACTGATACTGCCTCCATACCTTGAGCACTGGAGAGGATGCCAGATAAAAGAGTGGGACAAGAGTGGTATAATCGCCCAATCAAGTATGCTCCAAGTCTGCTTGCACACCGCAGCACCGGCCCGCTGTCGTTTTGCTATTTAATAGAAATAAAAACCACACTGACTCAACACATATAGAGCAGTGATCAACTCTGAACCCAGTTTAGACTGATGGGTGTGAATCTGATGGCACTTCCTCTTCTTTCTTTAAGTGAGCTGCTGCACGCCATTAAACTCCTTTCAGTTAACAATAGAATAAGTTCAGCCTGTTTAATAAACTGAAGTTAAACCCTGTTTTAATTAAATCAATCAAACAATTTACACTTACTAACATTAATTTTAATTAAATTTATTTAAAATTTCTATAAAGGTAAGTTAATCTACAGTATGTGAGCACATTACTTTAACTTCCACAAGTCCTCCTTTCTATTACGGTCACTGTTTTTATATATAAAATGTATATATTATGTTTGGCACACATTAGTTTTTCAAATATCAAATATATGACGGCTGATTAGGGCTTAAAGCAGTGAAATGACTTGTTGCTACAAAGAAATGTATAAATAAAGCAAACTTCTTGAAGTTCGATTTCAAGTGTCTGTTTGTGTGTCAGTGTCACAGATACAGTGATACTATAGTCTCACGTTCAAATGGCATGAACACACTCTGTTGGATAAACATATAGAGGGCGGAGCTGACATCAGCTCAATCTGATTGGCTGATCGCCTTGCACAGCTTCTAGGTCCTTGTGTCTGAATAGGCGGGACTTGGCCAGAATTACAGTCATGGCCAAAAGTTTTGGCAGGGACATAAATCAGATGCAGATGTAGAGTGATCAGATGCATTTGAAATAAAACTGTTTATATTTTAAACTGTTTTTGATGCTGACACAAAATGACCAACTAACATTAATTGACTAATCATATCAGCAGCACATGTGAAAGTTTGAATGAGTACTAGTCAGGTGAAATCACTATCATACTAAATAGATTGTAAGAGCAGACTGATTGCTATAAAAGGAGGGAAGAAGCACTTCCAATCATTGTGTTCTTGTTATCAACGGTTACTTCCAAAGAAACATGTGCAGCCATCATCGCTTTGCATCAAAATTGCCTCACATGCAAGGAAATTATTGCACCTCAAAGAACCATTTACCGGATCATCAAGAACTTCAAGGAGAGATGTTCGACTGCAGTGAAGAAGTCTTGAGGACGTCCCAGAGTGTCCAGCAAGAACCAGGACCATCTCCTCCTGAGGATTCAACTACAGAACATGACCGTCTCCTCCTGAGGAGTCAGCTACGGAACAGGACCGTCTCCTCCTGAGGAGTCAGCTACGGAACAGGACCGTCTCCTCCTGAGGAGTCAGCTACGGAACAGGACCGTCTCCTCCTGAGGAGTCAGCTACAGAACAGG
>NW_015507690.1:36743-37280 GCF_001515645.1 Sinocyclocheilus grahami | reverse complement strand
TCCAAAGAAACATGTGCAGCCATCATCGCTTTGCATCAAAATTGCCTCACATGCAAGGAAATTATTGCACCTGAAAGAACCATTTACCGGATCATCAAGAACTTCAAGGAGAGATGTTCGACTGCAGTGAAGAAGTCTTGAGGACGTCCCAGAGTGTCCAGCAAGAACCAGGACCATCTCCTCCTGAGGATTCAACTACAGAACATGACCGTCTCCTCCTGAGGAGTCAGCTACGGAACAGGACCGTCTCCTCCAGCTACGGAACAGGCCCGTCTCCTCCTGAGGAGTCAGCTACGGAACAGGACCGTCTCCTCCTGAGGAGTCAGCTACGGAACAGGACCGTCTCCTCCTGAGGAGTCAGCAACGGAAAAGGACCATCTCCTCCTGAGGAGTCAGCAACGGAAAAGGACTGTCTCCTCCTGAGGAGTCAGCTACAGAACAGGGCAATCTCCTCCTGAGGAGTCAGCTACTGAACAGGACCGTCTCCTCCTGAGGAGTCAGCAACGGAACAGGACCGTCTCCTCCTGAGGAGTCAGC
>NW_015507690.1:20529-36285 GCF_001515645.1 Sinocyclocheilus grahami | reverse complement strand
CCAACAGTGAAGCATCCTGAGACCATCCATGTGTGGGGTTGCTTTTCAACCAAGGGAGTGGGCTCTCTCATAATTCTGCCCAAAAACACTGCAATGAATAAAGAATGGTATCAAAATGTCCTGCATGAGCGACTTCTTCCAGTGATCCATGAGCAATTTGGTGATGATCTGTGCATTTTCCAGCATAATGGAGCACCATGTCACAAAGCAAGAGTGATAAAGAAGTGGCTCGAAGATCATTACATTGAAATTTTGGATATGTGGCCAGGCAACTCCCCCGAATCTCAGTCCCATAGAGAACCTGTGGTCAGTCCTCAAAAGGCGAGTGGACGAGCAAAAGCCCACAAATTGTGAGCAACTCCGAGAACTAATAAGGCAAGAATGGATCACCATCAGTCAGGATTTGGCCCAGAAGCTAATATCCAGCATGCCAGAGCGAATTGCAGAGGTTATGAAGAACAAGGGTCAACACTTTTTTTTGCCAATAAAAGCCTTCGAAACATATGATATGCTTATCATTGTTTTTCAGTATACCATAGAAATATGTGGGAAAATAATCTACAAATACTGAAGCAGCAAACTTTGCAAAACACAAAAGTTATGTCACTGCCAAAACTTTTGGCCATGACTATAGATGTGCATCAGACTTTGCCTGTATAGCGTTTACTGTAATGTTATATTGTATTAACACACAGTGTGTCTAATGTGATCAAAAATCTTTAAAATCAAACAAACTTTATACTTGCTTTATCAAAGTGGATTTCTGAACTAACCACAATAAAGGGGGTTAGTTGTGGCCTAATGGTTAGAGAGTCAGACTCGTAACCCAAAGGTTGTGGGTTCGAGTCTCGTACCGGCAGGGATTGTAGGTGGGGGGAGTGAATGTACAGCACTCTCTCCATCTTCAATACCACGACTGAGGTGCCCTTGAGCAAGGCACCGAACCCCCAACTGCTCCCCGGGCGCCGCAGCATAAATGGCTGCCCACTGCTCTGGGTGTGTGTTCACGGTGTGTGTGTGTTCACTGCTGTGTGTGTGCACTTTGGATGGGTAAATGCAGAGCACTAATTCCGAGTATGGGTCACCATACTTGGCCACATGTCACGTCACTCACTCACTTAAAGTTATATGAATTAATAATTTCATTATTTTATTATCTTTTCTGCTTTACTTCACAGTTTAACACATTCTCACATTATGATCTCATGAGAGGTCATCACCACATTTGTGTCACCACATTTGTAACAAATATCTCAGGAAATGTGAATTAAACCCAACTCAAGAAAATTTGTAGCAATCATCCAAAAAAATGAAAATAAAAATAATAAAAAAGCTCAAACAGAAGAATGAACAGACAAGATACAAGAATCATCAAAGCAGATTCATCACACAGAACAGAGATTATTATACTGTAAAAAAAATTAATCATGGGTCTTGTAATTTTCATTTAAAAATGGAAGGTGATAATTAAAAATAGTGTATATATCTTATTAAGTAAATTGTGGTTCAGAGTTGTATAGAAAATATTGAGAACATTTCCCTAATAAAACCAAGAGATATGTTTTCCTCATTTTTTTTAAAGGAAACTTAAGCCATTTTAAGGCATGAATTGAGGAACTGATTAAGCTGATAAAATTAGGAAGAAAGAGACACTGATGCCGAACTCTGCTGAGAGATGCACAGACTCTGGTAATTCACACATGCTTATTCTCTCTCTCTCTCTCTCATAACTGCATTAATAATTGCATTAGTGTGACGCTTCGTGCCGTGGCCGCATTACCACCTCGGATCATTATTTCTAATGATTCAAAAGCCCGTCGTCAATTATTCCTTACTAAAATAAAACCATTTTAATCCTGATAGTATTCCTATTTTTTACAAAATGTAACTGTAATCTGATTAATTAGTTTTCTGACGAAACTGTTACAAATTACAGTTACCAGGTTTTTTTTGTATCCTGATTATGTAAAGCCATTACATGTATTCCATTACTCCCCAACCCTGTTCGTACATAGCTGTGCCAAACCAGGGCATCAGTGCTTCAAGACATGAGCGCGTTATGACAAGGCACGCTGTCCCTGCTCTCCACACTTACTGTGAGACACGACCCTGTAACCATAGTTGCAGCGGCCTCAAATGGAGGAAGCCCCAGCGGCAGACTGAGTCTGTAGCTGCCATCAGTCCCAGCAATCTCTGAAATGTTTTCAGAGGGACCGCTCTGCCCTGCACAATAGAGGCGAGTGTATCATGAATGGACTCAACTCTCTGTGCTGATAAATGTGCGAGCATCATGCGTAAGTCTAAAACCATCCCCAGGAATGTAATCGACTAGCAGGGCTGAAGCATGTTTTTTTGCATGTTCACAGGCAAGACTAGGTGTGCTAAATGGGTGAGGAGCTTGTGTATGTGGTCCTCGAGCACACGATGATGAACCAGTCCTCAGCATGTGCATGCCGCTGAGTCTCGGGGGGAAAGTGCTGCATTCATACAAATCGTGAACATGCGGGGGGGCAGGGCCAGCCCGAACGGTAGCACTTTGAATTCTTACATTGGGTTAAATTGGGTTGATCTAGTTAAGGAAGTTAGAAGTAGTGAAGAGTTTCGATTTGCTGGTGGTTCTCGGCAATTCATAGTTGTGGAATTTAAGTTTTAAATTTTTTCCTAATTGGACGATATTTCTAATCATGATGTTTAATTTAGTTTGCTTTATGTTTTCTCTACACAAGGTACAGGTGATTTTCCATTTTAAAATATCGTAGATTGTTGGATTATCTCACTGTGTAGAAGAAAATGGCAGAGACCATTGGGGTTAAAATTATTTTCTTTGAACTGTAGGGGGCTACATAATCTTTATAAAATCAAACAATTGATGTCTAGGTTAAAACAACTACAGTCTAAAATTGTTTTTCTTTAAGAAACACACTTAATGCCCAAAGACATATGTAAAATACATAATAGGTGGCCTGGTCAGGCATTTGAAGCTACATTTAGTTCTCAAGCAAGAGGGGTAATCACAATGATTCACAAATCAATTCCATTTCGGATGGATATAAGATAATACAGGATCCTTCAGGTAGAAACCTAATTGTTTAAGGGACGTTATTAACTAAACCTGTAATGTAGGAGGCGTGATGACGGAGTTTAGGATCCAAATACAAGGCTTTTATTATAGAGCGTATTAAAACAGGCAGGGTCAAGCACCAGCAAACAGTAATATCAAAGGTAGAGACCTGTTGTAGAGACAACTCTTGATGGGTGAGTGCGGGCGGGAAGAGACTCGTGTGTGTGCGGGATGCGGGAGAGTAAAATGATTTGCGGGACTCCCGCAAAATAAAAATGATCTAAGCATAAAGTGTCTAAAACATATAAATTGTTATTTATCTGCTGCACAAATGCAAAAAGAACAAATCGAGCGCAGCGTTAGTTCAGTCAGGCCACGTAGGCATAGTGCTGCGACCAGCTGACGTGGTCAGATGTCAAATCGCTCCAATAACTACCATTCTCCTATTAGACACGGGACATATATACGTGGCATTACTGCTCGGTAAGTATGCTCAAACTGCTCGCAACCCTCCCTCCCTCCCCATTATAAGCATGAGCATATTACTGTGCACCTTCTGGTTGTCGTCTTCTTTTGTTTCAGATCACTAAGGCTTTCAAGTCCCGGCTGGCATGGACCTCACTGCTGAGAGACACTCATCCTCATAACCAAGCTACAGTATAGACGTCCCACTGCCACATCTACATGATTACCACTGTTCGCTTTTAAAGACATTACTAAGTGTCTTAATTGTCTATGTATTTCCAAGCTGATGGTTCCGGGGGGTTAATGTTGAAGCTCTTGTATGTTCAATTAATTTTGGAGCAAAAACCCCATAAGGAACCATACCACCAAAGATAAATTGTGTTTCAATAAACTCAAGTAACTTGCCAAAGTGGTCCTGTCTGAACTTATATTAACATTAAAATGATTGACATGTGCAAGCTAGGCATAGTTTCTATTTATAACATGCATTTAATAGCCAATCACAGACTCAGCTGATGATTTCTGGAACGCGACGGCCAATCAGAGGTGATTAAGTTAGAATCTACTCACCGCAGTGCTGAAATTGCGTGCTCACGAATCCTCTCATTTTGACACAAGTGTGGAGATTGTGAAAGATTCATTGTGCATAGATTTATTGTGTTATAACAGAGCTTTATGAGATAGAGATTAACTGAGATGTCAGCTTTTAGTGATAATAAAGGAAGTGCTGCTCGCATTCTGCCATGCCAAACCATGCACGCAGCAGCCCATGCTTGCTTTTCTGTTAAAAATAACAGTGGTTTGTGAATGTTGATGCTTGGCCTAAATAACAAATATTTTATCGGGAGTGTTTATGCTGGGATGTTGTGGAGCTTAGGAGATGTTACAGAACCATTTCATGTACATTTCTTCATGTACTGAAAACAAATCTATATAGATTACTTTTATGCGGGCTTTTGCGGGCGAGAGCGGGACAAAACATGAATGTCGTGGGCAGGAGCTGGACCAGATAAGATATATTTCTGCGGGAGCGGGCGGTCTCTAATCCAAGGCACAGGCAAAAGGACAGGCAAAGATCAGGGCAGGCAGCAAACAATAAAAAAAACAGGTGAACAGTCCAAGATCAAAACACAAAGACCAGGCAAGAAAACAAGGAACTGGGAAATAACGGGAAAACACATAAACTGGGAGTATGCTACAGGCTATAATCATCAGCGATGTGTTTCTTCTTCTTAAGCATTTCTGGGGGTTGGCAAAACCAGCTAATAGGCGCTTTACCACCACCTGCTGGACTGGAGTGTGGAACAAAAGTCTGGCTGAGAAAGATAACAGGAGAAAGAGAAAAGAAAATAAATTAATAAATAAATACCCACTATTCTATGATCTTCATATTCGTTCTAGAAGACCGGTCTCTTTCAGACATGAAATTAACTGTACATATGTTTTCCTTAGTACTGCTCCAAGTAAATTTTCCAAAGTAAATTTAAGTTTATATTTTTCAAATACTTCTTTTAATATTATTCTCTTATTTTCATATGCATGACGTTCTATTATTATGTGTTTTACTGATTCAGGTTGGTTACATTGTGTACATAAACCATTTGTGTGTTTACCTATTAAATGCAGAGTCTTATTGAGCCCTGTATGTCTTATTCTGAGACGAGTATGCTTCCTCCCTCTGATTTTTACCCATTTCTCTTACTACACCGACTTTGCTTTGAATATTATAAAAATGTCTTTCTGTATCATTAATATCCCAGTATTCCTGCCATAGATTGTGTATGTACCTTTATTATAGTCTTGGCTTCAGCTTTACTTAATTTAACCTGTAGATCTATAGTTTGGGATTTGAAAGATTGTTTTGCTAAAAGATCTACCTCTTCGTTTCCTTTCACACCTACATGCACAGGAACCCAGATAAATGATACATTCGTACCATTATTATGTAATCTAAGGATTATTTAATATATTTCATTTAAAATGTCAAGTCTACATGATTTCCCAGATCCAATACTTATGAGAGCAGATAAACTATCAGATGCTACTACTACATTGTTTTTCATTCTATCCACTGTAAACCTAATATTATGAATACCAATTCTACTGTATACACTGATAAGTAATCTGTGGTTCTCTTTTTAATATTTTCCTCGCGTTGTGGGATATATACTGCAGCACCTGTGCAACCATTTTCAGGGTTCTTGAACCATCTGTAAATAAAACTATTTTATTGGTGTTAAAATAGCTCCATATAGTTTTGGTAACACTTTAGAATAATGGTCCGTTGTTAACAAGTAACTATGCATGAAGTAATAGGTAGTACTACATTAACACTTTACTTAATACTATTAACTAATAGAGGAGCAAGATTAACTGAGCAGTAAGTAGTAGCAAATTTAGGACAAAGGTAGTTCCTTATTAGATATTTGATAATTACTAAAAAAAAAATATCCTCATTGAGAACTACTTGTGAACTATGACCAGTTAATAAAGAATAACCAATTAATTGCTAATCACAACAGTAACGCCTTAAAAGTGAACAATTGGGTTCTTTGTGGTAACTAATTTATGAATATGATATCCCCCAAATAAGTCGGCTACATTTTAAAATTGTGACTACTACTCTTACCAAAGAATGGATGTTCTTGGTTTATTTCAAACAAAAACATAAAATAATAATAATAAATAATTCATTTAAAAATGTTAATAATTAGGAAGTGATTGAATTAGTTCACAATTTTGAGCTCTAGTTTGTGTCAGTTCAGTATGTCTCCGACTCTAAAAGACAGATAGCTTTAGTGACAGTAGGCTGCGGAGGACTTTTCTTAAATATAAATAATGATGTTCTCTTGACAAAAACAATTCCCATCCTTAATGAAGGCATCGACTGCATTTATATTGTGTTCAGCACAAAACCGCATATTCCAGATTACAGTGTCTGGTAAAATATCACTAGTGCCTCACACAAATGTATGTGTCAGATATAAAATATGTTAAATAACATTAAGTGAAATTACTTAGTCATTACTGAGTGGTTAAGGTGTTTTTCACTTTAAACTAATGGTCCAGATCACTAGTAGTTCCTGCAGGCTGACAAGGTAACGCTTGAGTAATTAGTGAGAGGCTAATGTATTTTTCACTTTAAAGCTAAAGTGCTACTAGGGAACTACTAGTGATCTGGACCATTATTTTAAAGTGAAAAACACGTTAACCCCTCAGTAATTACTCACAAGTTATTTAACATTTTATATCTGACATACTGTACAGTCATGCATTTGTGTGAAGCACTAGTGATATTTTACCAGTAGGTCTTTTGGAGTGGGATACATTGATACTGAACTGACACCAAGCAGAGATCATAATTGTGAACTAATTCAATCATGAGCTTGTCAGCATCACTTCTTAATTATTAACATTATTAAGTGAATTTTCATTTTTATTATTATTCTATGTTTAAGTTTGAACATCCATCCTTTGGTAAGAGTAGTAGTCACAATTTTAAAATGTAGCCGACTTATTTGGGGGATATCAAATTCAAAAATTAGTTTCAGAGGGGGTGACAAAGAACCCAATTATTCACTTTTAAGACGTTACTGTTGTGATTAGCAATTAATTGGTTATTCTCTATTAACTGGTCATAGTTCAGAAGTAGGTCTCAATGAGGATATTTTTATTTAATAATTATCAAATAATATATATATATAAATAATAATAAGGAACTACCTTTGTCCTAAATTTGCTACTACTTACCGCTCAGTTAATCTCGGTAAATTCTTCCTGTAATTGCAAGTCAATTAATGGCATTGTAAACTTCCAAGGGGGAACTTCATAGTATGGAACTGTTGGACAATATTGTATAGTATGTAAACATGCCTTCCTTGCTTTTGCATTTCCTATCCATCCAAAACTCCTAAAATGTGATTTAAGTTCCCAACACTCTTGTACTATTGCCTTTGTAGGATGTAACTCTATATGTTGTAACTATGCCCTTTTATGTTAACCCAATACGCAAGCATAAGTTTAAGTCTTCTCATGCTTAGAGGCATCTCCCCAATTTCAACCTGTAAAGTCACTCAGCGATGTTCATCTTCATCTTTTATAGTCCTTCTAATGTGTGGCAGCTGTGAACTGGTAATGAGTGTTGATGAGTCTGGCCAAAGGATTGTGGGAAATGGAGTCCTGGGTGAATGACAAAAGTCAGGGATAGAGTGCCCTCTGGTGGAGCTCATGGGCACTCCAGTGGGTGATCGTGACAAAACCATTGAATCTTGTTAATGTTTATGGCCCTAAATAACTTCCTGCTCATGCCCATTGCCGTTATCATAACCTTCACATTCTTTCTGATTTGAGTGATCCATCTGTATCACGCTAGTTAAATATGTTTAACATGTGAATTCTTGATAAATATATTATGGGCTGTTGGCATGAATTGTGCTCATGATGGAGTGGTAGTGGAGCACTCTTGGGGCAAGAGAAAACCACGACGCTCCAACTTTTAAAAAAATCACACCGCTCCACTCCCCCTCCGCTCCGCTCACATACTCTGGTGTCAACATGCTGAGGGTATTTGTTACAAATCTTTCTTACCATTATTTATACTTGGAAGAATTTCATCACATTATTTATTTTCTTTTCCAAATTTCTAGATATCAGCATATATTTTAATGAAGTAGCAGAATAATGTTAGGACTAGTGTTGGGAATAAAAAGATTTTGTAAATTAGTGTCAGTTACTTTATGAAAGAGGAACCTGCCCTTAGTGTAAAAAAAAATCCACATGTAAATCAAGACACTGTGCTGTGTCTTTAAGTTCAGGAAGTCCTTCACTGCAGATGATGAACTGGAAGAGTGCCAGAAGATTCACACTGAAGTGTTCACACTGCGAACAGAGATGCAATCTATCAGAAACCCTGGAAACATAGGAAAGGATTCACACTGGAGCGAGTTTCATCAATTATATAGTACACAGGCATGATCACAGTGACTAGATCATCTTCAGATCTGGCAGTGTTACACCACACGTGACACGATAAAGTCGTTTCTTCTGTTCTTATCAGCTGCAACGAGAGACACAACAAAGAAACACTATCCAAAGTTGGAAGTTTATCTTCAAGACAAACAGTGTGAGGTTCAGATCAACTCAAAGATGGAGTTCCTCTCCATATAACAATATCTAGGCTTTATTCTTGCATGGCACTTTGTTTTATTATATGAATTATGTGAATATGCTTTATTTTTGTAATGTGTAGTTTGCAATAAAGTGAGAAGATGAATCTATTTGCAGCAGTATCATATTTATTAAACAGAAACCCTCAAAACCAAACACTCCAATAAATAACAGAACAAGTGGTATAACACGATAAGGGCTGACAAAGAACTGAAAGAAACAGAGCTTAAATACACTGAACAGACTATGAAAATTAGACATACCTGACCAAACTAATCAATCAAATGAAAAACCAAGGTAACTGATGAACACTGGAAAGTCAGTGAAAACAAAGAAACAACTGAAATAACACACAAACCCCATCCTAAACAGAAAAGAATTAAGACATTTCTCCCCCATCAAAAGGCACGACTACGTACCTTAAAAGATTGTAAAAAGTCCAACAGAGGAGGGCGGGATGGGGTTTAGGTGGTGAACACAACCAGAATACCAAAGAGGAAGGGCCACGTCAGAGTCAGCATCAGAATCCAGGGCAGAGAAAATGGTGGGAGGAGTCAGGGTGGAAACCCGAGCAGAAGGGCCAGGATGCAAACCCATGGCAGAGTCAACAGTGAGAGGAGCCATAGGGGAACCTCTGCAGGTGAGACCTTGGGGACTCTAGTATGAGATAGAACTGAGATACTGAAGGGACTAGACGACAACAGAGGTCCTGGAGGGCAGGGCAGAACTGCAGTGACAATCAGCAGAGGTGGAGCCAGGGTGTCAGAGGATCAAGGCAGAGTGACCGAGGACCCTAATGGAGGGAAGGAAGAGCCAGACTGAGCCGGAGAGGTGATCGAAAGTCTGTGGTGCAAGCAGAACGACATCAAACCAATGTGGAACCGGTGGGATGAGGAAGCACAGTGGAACTGAGGGGGGATGGTAACGGGTGGAGTTAAGGCAAAGCCAACTGTTCGACAGGCCGAGGTAGAGTATAGAAACTGACACCCCTTGGCTGAGATGGCGAACTTGAAGCACAAGGTGAACTGGAGCAGAGCCGAGAGCCAGCATAGGAGAAGCTGAAGGGCTGAGACTAGCTAATGAAGACAGGGCTGAAGCACTGGGTAGTGCAGTCAGGGGTTCACAAAAACAGTCTAAAAATGGCCTCCCTGGTCAATGCAAAACATGCAGAAAACTCAGGAGTGACCTCTTTGGCCAAAACAGAACAGGTAGAGAACTCAGGCCCTCTTGGCTGATGCAGTCAGGGATGGCTTCTCAAGCTGACTCAAAAAAGACGGGGGTGGAAGACGGAGGCAGTGCAGGAACAACATTTCTAAACATTCGGTGCAGGCTGAGGAAACAAAACAGGTTGGACACAGGCTGGACACACTCAAAGTCAACAAGTGCTCCTTCCTCAGCTGCTGTAGAGGGGGGTTTGACTCCAAGTCATCCCCTCATACTCCAGTAAATCCACAGGCATGGGTGATGATGCCAGCTCATGGACCTGGCCAGATGTAGTTAGCTTGGGCTCCAGGGTGATCTCTAGTTCAGGCGTATGCTCTGGCTCCTCTATTGCGTCAGGCACAGGCTCATCAACTGCAGCGGGCTCAGGCATCACAGTCATCACTCTGGACTGGTGGAAGTGGCTGGAGTGATGGTTTTTGCCTTGCTCTCTTAGAATTTGAAGGTGGAACTGTTGTGGAGAAGTCCACATACTCCTTAAATGTCCCTCAAGGTCTGTCTCCAGGCAGGTGCACTCTGGTCTCGGCATTTAGGCCTGCCTGTGAAAGCAAGCAGGCTGTCATCATTGTAGTGTATAAGATGGTATTGACGTGACATGTGGCCAAGTATGGTGGCCCATACTTGGAATTAGTGCTCTGCATTTAACCCATCCAAAGTGCACACACACAGCAGTGAACACACACCCGGAGCAGTGGGCAGCCATTTATGCTGCGGTGCCCGGGGAGCAGTTGGGGGTTCGGTGCCTTGCTCAAGGGCACCTCAGTCGTGGTATTGAAGGTGGAAGAGACACTGTACAACCCACAACCTTTGGGTTACGAGTCCGACTCTCTAACCATTAGACCACGACTTCCCATATGAATCCATAAATACCTGTGTATGTCACTCGAGGGACTGGTCCCCTGTGAGAGGAGGAGAATTTGTACCTCTATATATTTCAGTCCAAGAAAATGCATTTTCTTGCCCCTGAAATACATTTAGACATATATGTTGGTATATGAAGGTTTAAACTAAATATATTTTCTTTTTCAAAAATATATTTCATTGAGCTTCACTGTTTTCAACAAATCTTTAACATATTTATCCAAAATTACCATATGGTTTATGAGTAGTTTATCTACCTGGAATCTCTTGCCAACCAATCATTTTTGCTGCTGCTTCAAATTTGTTGAAATGGTAACGCTTTATAATAACTTTCATTAATAAATAAATAATAAACTTTTATGATCACCAGCTGGAGTGCCCATGAGCTCCTCCAGAGGACACTCCACCCCAGACTGTTGTCACTCCCTCACCAAGTACATTCCCCATAATCTTTTGCCTGGACTCTTAAACACTGATTGCATTCACCTGTGTCTTGTTAACTCCATCAGTCTCACCTTATTTAAAACCTAGTTTTTCACTCACTCATTGTTCAGTTTTGTTAGCCTGTAGCATTCCCTAGTTCCTGTGTCTTTCCGTGTTTCCTAGTTCCTTGTTTTCTTGCCTTGCCTTGTCTCTTGACCTTGGACTGTTTACCTTGTTTCTGATTGTTTGCTGTCTGCCCTGACCTTCCCCTGTTTTGTGGATTACTCTTTTGTCTCGCCCTGGATTATACCTGTTTGCTGGTGTATGTGACCCTGCTTATTTGACCACTCTTTTGAATAAAGCCTGCACTTGGATCCACAACTGCATTGTCACGCCTCCCAACGTTACACAAACATTATATAATGCTTAATGGATCATTAGTTAATATATATATTCAAAGAGTTAGAAACATGAGATAATGTTCTTGTTAATGTTTGCTAATAAACTTATTAAACATTAGATAATGTTAAAACAAATCATTATTTTATGTAAGTTCAAATGCTTACAAATGTCATTAAACTTTCAATTCCATATGATCAAGCACTTATTGAAAATCTACAAATGATTTTAACAGATGTTATTAAATTATTAAAAGTTTGTGTTAATGCACAACACTTTTGCTGCTATTGAGGTGTGATACTTGTAATGTTAGGGACAGGTTTGTAGGTATGGGTATTTTTAAGGGTTGGTTAAAGGGTCAACAGTGTACAAGGGGCAAATTGATTATTATAAGGGAACACGGTTCAATATGTTTATATTATATTGTTTGAGCAAGTATTTTCTTTAAAAAATTATTTGTTTCCCCCTGTTTATTTATGATTCAAGGAATATCTTGTTAAATTATATACTGAAGAGTAGTATACTAATTTGAGTGAGGCAATAAAAACATTTTTTGCACCAAAATTACAATCTGTTATGTCTTTAGCAAGCATTTAGCTAAACTTTACCAGCCACCCTTTACACAAACCTTGTTAAATTAGCTAAAAGTCCAATGCCCATAAAGATACTAAATAAATAGTTGTCACGTGAATGTTCACGTTTAGTTCCTGTTTGTCCTTATTTGGTCCTTCCTGTTCCTGTCCCCACTTAGTTCTATTAGGTCCACCCTCCAGTGCCCGCTCCTCCAGAGCGCCCTCCAGTGCCCGTTCCTCTAGAGCGCCCTCCAGTGCCCGCTCCTCCAGAGCGCCCTCCAGTGCCCACTCCTCCAGAGCGCCCTCAAGTGCCCGCTCCTCCAGAGCGCCCCCCAGAATTCCTAATTTTCCCCAAGAAAATTTGTGGGGTGCATATGCCCGTGACCGTGGTGGCCGAGCCGGCTAATCTGATCTGCCATGGCCTCCTGAGTCCGCTGCTCCGCCATGGCCTCCTGAGTCCCCTGCTCTGGCATGGCAACCTGAACTGCATGCTCCGCCATGGCCTTGCTAGAAATATGAGATAAAGTTCTTGTTAATATTTACTAATGAACTTACAAAACATTACCTAATGATTAGCATATGATTATTAAAAATTGAAATGCTTACAAATGTCAGTAAACTTTCAGTTCATATCATTTGTTGGTCTTTGTTTGTTGTGTAGACCTCTATTTACACATCTTTACAAATAATATATTAATTATTTGTTCATGTTTTTGCAGTACCCAATCTAAAGTGGAAACTATTCATCATTTGCAAATGTTTATAAAGGTTTACTAATCATTAATACCTTTATGAGCAGTCATCTCGATGGCAAAAAGTGTCCCGAAAGACCAAAATTTACCCTATTCACACATCTTTACTAATTATTTATTAGGGTAAATTTTGGTCTTTCGGGACACTTTTTGCCATCGAGATGACTGCTCATAAAGGTATTAATGATTAGTAAACCTTTATAAACATTTGCAAATGATGAATAGTTTCCACTTTAGATTGGGTACTGCAAAAACATGAACAAATAATTAATATATTATTTGTAAAGATGTGTAAATAGAGGTCTACACAACAAACAAAGACCAACAAATGATATGAACTGAAAGTTTACTGACATTTGTAAGCATTTCAATTTTTAATAATCATATGCTAATCATTAGGTAATGTTTTGTAAGTTCATTAGTAAATATTAACAAGAACTTTATCTCATATTTCTAGCTATGTTAATATGCATTAATGATCTGTTAAGCATTATATAATGTTTGTTAATTATTTATAAATGAAAGTTATTATAAATTGTTACCGTAACAATAAGCTGAAGCAACACAATTTTTGAACATGGTTGCTTTTGAGGGACTATTGCTATTACAGTATAAGTGTACTGCAAATTACATGAATGAAAAAAAAATATTAGAAGTGAAATCTACTTAAAATGTTCACTCCATCATGCACTGACATTGTGTCAGTATGTACCAATTCAAGCAGAATTTAAACGCCCAGTTTGTTAGATCAGAGGAAGTTAACAACCACAGGAGGGGCTGATAGTATTTAAAGAAAGAGTTGTGAGCAAATAATGAAGAGAAAGACTGCAAGAAAAAGAAAATGGCTCATAAGTGTCATTTGTGTCTGCTGGGGCTGATCGCTCTCTCTTCACTTCTCACTGGTAAAGAAATAGTTTATTCTGGACAGTGTTTGCATTAAGTGAGGGAAAAAAACTATGATCTGAATCTTCTGCTTTTTATGCTGGTATGTTTTTTGTTTTCATTTATTAATATATAACATATTGATCACCAAAATGTTCTTGTGTTTCAGGTTCCAGTGGAGAGGATGAGACTCATGTGTTCATCGGTTCTGGTGAAAATCTCCGTCTGTCCTGTAATAATGCTGTTCATGACTGCAAATCAACTACATGGAACTATAATAACATATTCAGACATTCAGCAGCAGTTGAACTGATTGCTAGAAGGATAATTATGAAACACATCGAGAGTCATGAGAGACTGAGTCTGGGGTCTGACTGCTCTCTGAAAATCAGGAACATCTCAAAAGAAGATTATGGATCTTACAGCTGCAGACAATATGAGAATGACAAACAACAAGGAAATGATTCTTGTGTTTTTTCCTGCATGTCCTTTATGATAATTTTACAATCATGTGGCCAATTTAAAAGGGCAAATTCTTGGTTTAAACTCCCATGATGATTGAAGAGTCTGTGATTTGTGTGTTATTTGTGTGTTTCAGTCTCATCCTCACAGACTGAGATCAGTGCAGGCCGCTCTGTGACTCTCTTCTGTCAGCTGTATTCATCTGCTGGAGTCTCTTGTGATGACTGGATGCGTTCTGAGGGAATTGAGCTGTTCTGGGTGAATCAGACTGGTGTTAAACTGACAAGATGAGACTCCAGATATCAGATATTATCCTCATCAGATCACTGTATCATCACTCTGAATACAACACACATATTTCCAAACCTAAAAAGTGAAATCACAGCTCTGAAAACATTATAACTGCTATAATTAATTCCCAATTGTAGTTATGAAAGTGTAAAATGGCTGTCAACCATCTCAGCACTGTGAGAAAGTCTCGAAATCACTGTTATATTCATATGTAATAGTCTGTATGATGATGATTCCATAATCACTATTATCATAATCATTTGCAGAAATACAACAAACAAATGACCTTTTTATGTTCACTCATTATAATTCACTTTTCTTTTATTAGTTCAGTTGCTGTGTAGTGTTTTTTGTATCAATGCATCTTTGAAAACAACAATCATGAGTGTTGTAACCTCTGTCTCATTTCCCGTTTCGTGTTCAGGGACTCTTATGTTGAAGTGTATTCCCTGTTCCTTTTGTTCTGCTGTTTCACTTCCTGTGTTTATTTCCTGTTGCCCTTGTTTCCACTTATGCCTTGTTTGTCTCATAGTTACCCTGGTTTGTTGCCATGGTGATTCATTAGCCTCAGCTGTTCCTTGTTATCCTGTGTATTTATACTCTTGTGTTTCATTAGTCTGGTTTTGCGAATGTATGGAATGTAAATTCACAAAAAACAGAACATATGCTGTTATATTGGATAAAATATAAGGAAGAGAGGAATAGTCTAAGGCAGTGGTTCCCAACCCGGGGGTCGCGACCCCCACTAGGGGTCGCTAATAATTTTCGAGGGGTCGCCAAGTGCAGTAATTTAAAAAAAAAAAATAATAATAATATATATATATATATATTTCATTTATAACAGCACAATAAATATTTAAATTCTAAATATATATAAAAAAAAATCATTTATGGAAAGAGAAGAAATTCTCTTAACGTCGAGAGTTTTTTGCAGCGTATCGCGAGAGTGGGAACGTACGGACGTAACTTTAAAAAAAGACGCAGCAAAGAGAAAATGGCAAAGCGCCAGGGAGAAGATAAAAATGAATGCACTAAAAAGAAAACAAGGGCTTATTTGGACAGTTATCTTGAATTCGGTTTCATTGAAGCAATGGACAAGGTGAGAATTGAGTGTGTAATCTGTGGTGAGAGACTAGCGAATGAAAGCATGAAGCCCTGCAAATTAAGAAGACATCAGAGCACCAAACACCCACAGACGGTT
>NW_015507690.1:11849-20198 GCF_001515645.1 Sinocyclocheilus grahami | reverse complement strand
ATGTATGTGTGTGAGGGTGTGTATATATATATATATATATATATATATATATATATATATATATACATATATGTATGTGTATGCATATAGTTTAAAAAAAAAAAAATTAAGATTACGTAAAGCTATTAGTGATGCAAAGTCCGATTCATTTCTGTGAACCGGTTCTTTTCGGACAGATCGGCTCATTGAACCGGTTAAAAAAGCCGATTCATCGGTTCCTGACATCATCAAGCAATAACGTCTCTGCATTGAGTTGTTAGAAAATAAATGCGTAATGTTGTATTGTATTGTATTGTAAGTCATTTGTGTCAATGCATGTTGTTGATTATTGCCATTTAATTCACTTAAGTTAATGGTGTTTGTGGTCCCAGTTTCATTCGCGGATCCTCAGATACGACTGACTGAACAATATTGATTAGCCTACAACTTGGATAAGATTCCTAAAAGTTTCACACGTACAGCACACATTACAGATTTTGAGGCACAAACGTGGATAAGTTCTACATGTCTAAAATATAAAGAATGAATAAACCAGACTTATAAACTCCTTGATTTCGCTTGAGCAACTTTAAATATAATATGCATGCACAATAAACTATATTGTAAAATTTATTTACATCACTCACAGAAAGGTTTTTGCAGGTTTTTTAATGTAAATTAATAACAGTTGTAATAAGCATATTTCCAGTACGCGCCTCACTCAGGCTTGCACCGTATAGTCAACTCACTCATCAGAATCCTCGGTAATCCTCGGCAAACTTCGCCACGGCTCATTCGCTTCTTGTTGAGTCTTCGGTAATCCTCGGCAAGCTTCGACACGGCTCATTCGCTTCTTGTCGAGTCTTCGGTAATCCTCGGCATACTTCGACAGTTGGTAGAACCGGTTCATTCTGTTCTTTTTGAGTTGGACGTGCTACTTCGGCTGTGCGTCCTGCGTCATCAACCCAGATACTAAAGTTTGATTCAGTTCGATTTGTGAACCGACTCAACCGGTTACTTCCGGAGAACCGTCTCAAAAGAACGATTCGTTCAAGAACCTAACATCACTAAAAGCTATATAATAATCCATGCTGCATACTCCGGTACAGTAGGTGGCGGTATGCACCTGAAAAGTTATGATTGCAATCTGCAATTAAACTAAAAGAAGAAGTCTGGAGTCGCTCACACATAATCAGTTTAATAAATAAATAAAAACAATTTAATTTTGTTTAGTTTAAGTTAAGTTTTGGTGTACAGAACATACTGGATTATTCCTGAATGCACTAATACTGGACATAGTGTCACTCTCAAAAATCTGATGCTGAACTTCTGGAGAGTGTGGTTTTTGCATTAAGTGAGGAAAAACAAAGCTATATGTTTGATTCTTCTGCTTTTTATGCTGGTATGTTTTCATTTACTAATAGTTCACACAGGCTCCACTACATGTTTATCATTTCTGTGATGTGAAGCTGATGTGATAATGAACATCTAAACAAACCATCATCATGTTTAAACTGAACCAGAGGTGGACAGTAATGAATACATTTGCTTGAGTTATTTGAATTTAAGTACACGTTCACTATCTGTACTTTTACCTGAGTATTATTTTTTATGGAAACTTGTGACTTTTACTTGAGTAACAATCTGTCTTTATAACTTTCTCTTGTAATGAAGTCATATTTGACCAGCAGTATCAGTACTTTAGAGTCAAGTAATGGAGTTTTGTACTTCGTCTTAATAATAAAAACCTTCATTTAAAAACTGCATGTTGTGTTTACTTGTGTTATCTTTGACTAATATTTAAATTTGTTTGATGATCTGAAACATTAAAGTGTGACAAACATGCAAAAAAATAAGAAATCAGGATATATATATATATATAGCCTATGTATGTGTATGAGGGTATGTATATATATATATATATATATATGTATATGCATATAGTTTTTAAAAAAAAAAATTAAGATTACGTAAAGCTATTAGTGATGCAAAGTCCGATTCATTTCTGTGAACCGGTTCTTTTCGGACAGATCGGCTCATTGAACCGGTTAAAAAAGCCGATTCATCGGTTCCTGACGTCATCAAGCAATAACGTCTCTACGCATTTATTTTCTAACAACTCAATGCCATGTTGTATCAATGAAAAATTCAAATAAGTCATTTTTGTCAATGCATATTGAAACATTCAAACAAAGTTATTTATGTGAAAGCATACTGCTGATTATTGCCATATAATTCACTTAAGTTAATGGTGTTTGTGGTCACAGTTTCATTCGCGGATCCTCAGATACGACTGACTGAACAATATTGACTAGCCTACAACGTGGATAAGATTCCTAAACGTTTCACACTGACAGCACACATTACAGATTTTGATGCACAAACGTGGATAAGTTCTACATGTCTAAAATATAAAGAATGAATAAACCAGACTTATAAACTCCTTGATTTCGCTTGAGCAACTTTAAATATAGTATGCATGCACAATAAACTATATTGTAAAATTTATTTACATCACTCACAGAACGGTTTTTGCAGGTTTTTTAAATGTAAATTAATAAACAGTTGTAATAAGCATATTTCCAGTACGCGCCTCACTCAGGCTTGCACAGTATAGTCAACTCACTCATCAGAATCTTCGGTAATCCTCGGCAAACTTCGCCACGGCTCATTCGCTTCTTGTTGAGTCTTCGGTAATCCTCGGCAAACTTCGTCACGGCTCATTCGTTTCTTGTTGAGTCTTCGGTAATCCTTGGCAAGCTTCGACAGTTGGTTGAACCGGCTCATTCGGTTCTTGTTGAGTCTTCTGTAATCCTCGGCAAACTTCGTCACGGCTCATTCGTTTCTTGTTGAGTCTTCGGTAATCCTTGGCAAGCTTCGACAGTTGGTTGAACCGGCTCATTCGGTTCTTGTTGAGTCTTCTGTAATCCTCGGCAAACTTCGTCACGGCTCATTCGTTTCTTGTTGAGTCTTCGGTAATCCTTGGCAAGCTTCGACAGTTGGTTGAACCGGCTCATTCGGTTCTTGTTGAGTCTTCTGTAATCCTCGGCAAACTTCGTCACGGCTCATTCGTTTCTTGTTGAGTCTTCGGTAATCCTTGGCAAGCTTCGACAGTTGGTTGAACCGGCTCATTCGGTTCTTGTTGAGTCTTCAGTAATCCTCGGCAAAGTTCGTCACGGCTCATTCGGGTCTTGTTGAGTCTTCGGTAATCCTCGGCGTTTGTTGAACTGGCTCATTCACTTCTTGTTGAGTCTTCGGTAATCCTCGGCAAGCTTCGACAGTTGGTTGAACCGGCTCATTCGCTTCTTGTTGAGTCTTCAGTAATCCTCGGCAAGCTTCGACAGTTGTTTGAACCAGCTCATTCAGTTCTTGTTGAGTCTTCGGTGATCCTCGGCAAAGTTCGTCACGACTCATTCGCTTCTTGTTGAGTCTTTGGTAATCCTCGGCAAACTTCGACAGTTGGTTGAACCGGCTCATTCGCTTCTTGTTGAGTCTTCGGTAATCCTCGGCAAACTTCGACACGGCTCATTCGCTTCTTGTTGAGTCTTCGGTAATCCTTGGCAAACTTCGACAAGGCTCATTCACTTCTTGTTGAGTCTTCGGTAATCCTCGGCAAGCTTCAACAGTTGGTTGAACTGGCTCATTCGGTTCTTTTTGAGTTGGACGTGCTACTTCGGCTGTGCGTCCTGCGTCATCAACCCAGAAACTAAAGTTCGATTCAGTTCGATTTGTGAACCGACTCAACCGGTTACTTCCGGAGAACCGGCTCAAAAGAACGATTCGTTCAAGAACCTAACATCACTAAAAGCTATATAATAATCCATGCTGCATACTCCGGTACAGTAGGTGGCGGTATGCACCTGACAAGTTATGATTGCAATCTGCAATTAAACTAAAAGAAGAAGTCTGGAGTCGCTCACACCTGATCCGTTTAATAAATACATCAAAACAATTTAATTTTGTTTAGTTTAAGTTAATTTGGTGTACAGAACATACTGGATTATTCCTGAATGCACTAATACTGGACATAGTGTCACTCTCAAAAATCTGATGCTGAACTTCTGGAGAGTGTGGTTTTTGCATTAAGTGAGGAAAAACAAAACTATATGTTTGATTCTTCTGCTTTTTATGCTGGTAAGTTTTCATTTACTAATAGTTCACACAGGCTCCAGGTGATGTGAAGCTGATGTGATAATGAACATCTAAACAAACCATCATCATGTTTAAACTGAACCAGAGGTGGACAATAATGAATACATTTGCTTGAGTTATCTGAACTTAAGTACACTTTCAGTATCTGTACTTTACTTGAGTATTATTTTTTATGGAAACTTGTGACTTTTATTTAAGTAAAAATCTGTCTTTATAACTTTCTCTTGTAATGGAGTAATATTTGACCAGCAGTATCAGTACTTTAGAGTCAAGTAATGGAGTTTTGTACTTCGTCCACCTCTGAATTTAACTAACAGACATGATCACAGATCCAGCAGAAGCTCCTCCTACATCATGCTGCAACATGTTTTTATGTCAAGCATCATATGCAGAAATATAAATTCACAATTAGCTTTTTTTGGTCTTCAGATTTGTGATTATTTTATTTATAGATTAACTTATTTGAGTTTATTTCAAAGTGTGAAAGTAGGATATTTAACTCTGATATTTGGTTAATCACCAGTATCTGGGTAAAATAAAAGGGACTTAGCATTTATTAACTTAACCAGAAGCCTTTAGATTTTATGGTAATACAAAAATATGCCTTACAAAAAGACAGAAAGTAACTTTAAATCTAAAGTTAATTACCCACTTCTCAGTCAAACTCTGACTAACCCATCATAAGTGTTCACAGAATTCATTTAGCAGAACCAGTTGGGAAGCTCAGAACAGATTTTGGTAACGCTTTAGATTATAACCCGCAAAGAACTATGTAAGTATACTGAATTTACGGTGTACTTTTCTGTAATTATAGTGTACCTATAAAGAACATGCGTGTAGGTATAAGGGAACAATGTGTTATGTTTGGGTAATAAGGGGGTAACAACCAGATATGCAACCTGCAAAGAACTGTGTAAGTAAACTGAAGTTACAGTGTAACTTTTTTGTAATTATAGTGTACCTATTCAGTACCTCCGTGTAGGTATAGGAGAATAATATGCGAAGTTTGGGGAATAAAGGGGTAACAACCTGTAAAATTTCAAATCATTTATACTATAAGTATTTTGAAACTAAGAGGTGCTTATTCTAATATTACGTGGCATGTATGGCCTAAACAACAATCTTATGTTTGGGAATGATTTAGAAAGATGATATATACTTTATATAATTTTATATAGGTATTTTATTATAGGTGTATAGGTATTTTTTAACCATGGGGTACGCATTCTATTATTAAAGGACGGACATGATGGAGATTACTGAACAAAACTGGACATCTAGTGAAATAAGTTAATGAGTTTCTGCTATGATTTATAATTCATGAGTCTACTTACCTTATGAAAGCTTATTCGTCGATTTCAGCAACTTCACACCAGCAACTTCTCAACACCACTATCACCAAATAACTTTGCATGATATACCATCAAGGTTCAATGCAGCTTAAAGCAAGATTACCTCTTTCCAGCTGTTCGCAGAAAAAATACATGATACAACATTTGTATTTCAGTGGATGTACTGTGGTGTTTTTGGTGTTTTACAAAAAAAAAATGTAGAGGGTTTAGTTTGGCCATCGAACAATTAAATTAAAACTAGAGCAATATTTTCTCTGTAATTACTGTGCAAATATATATTTGTTCTGTGTTTGTCCAACTGTTTCCTCCCTTGTTCCATGTAGTTACAGGCAGGCATATTAACTTTTTCCCTCACCAGCCAATTTGGCTACTAAATTTTTAAGTTACCGGCCATTCATAACTTCTACTAAAAAAAACAAAAAAAAAAACAGAAATAAACCAACAGCTTGAGGCTGTCTACATTGAAAGTGACAAAGCGACCGCTGCAAATCATTTTGTGTCAGAACAAGGGGTGTGCGATATTGGCAAAAAACAATATCTCAATATTTTCTGGAATTTTATCGATAAAGATAATTAGACCATATTTTGCTGAGTGTGTTATTGTGCTGATATCTTAAGGACTACCGTGGACAGCTGACTCCTAAAGTTTTTGATATATTTCATATTTTGTGTGGTCAGTTCACAGCAGTGATAGAAATTAATCTTTTCCAATAAGTTTAAATAGATTTTTACCTTTTATGTGCATTTTACCGTTTATAAAGGCATTTTTTCTAAAAGTGTGTGTAGGGGTTGGTAAAAATGAATGTGCTCAAAATGCATATGTCTATATGAGTAGAGAAAAAAGACACCGCTTAAAATTTTGGGTGGTATTTGTGCCTTAAAAACATTATGTTATATAAATTGGTGTAAATTCATCATTTTCATTCATCAGTTCACTGAGTGTAAAAGAATGCTTTGTTGCTGTTATGCTTGCCGCCTGAAGAGGGCGCTTAACGCTATTGTTTCAAGGTAATGCAGCGGGCGAGTCAGAATCAATTCAATATTGCCGAAGACTGCAGCCAGTACTCCTCTGTCTTACAGCGTCTCTTTTCATGATATTACAGTGCTGGCCAGAGTTGTACATCTAACTTACCCACTCAGGCTTCCCAGACTTGAGGCAGGTAACATGTGCATCATCTTTTGAGACCAATTCAGTCAATTAATAATAATACATTTAGGCTGATACTAAACAAATGAAATCAGTATCAACAAAATTAATCTTTGCAGAAGTTCCATACGAAGTGGCATTTAGATGCATTTACACATGTTAATGCAGCTTAGAGGGACATGGAATGCTTTACCCTGCCGTTACAAATGCATATTACAGTGCTGGCCAGAGTTATACATCTAACTTACCCACTCAGGCTTCCCAGACTTGAGGCAGGTAACATGTGCATCATCTTTTGAGACAAATTCAGTCAATGAATCAGTCAATTAATAATAATATATTTAGACTGATACTAAACAAATGAAATCAGTATCAACAAAATTAATCTTTGCAGAAGTTCCATACGAAGTGGCATTTAGATGCATTTACACATGTTAATGCAGCTTAGAGGGACATGGAATGCTTTAACCTGCCGTTACAAATGCATAAATAACGTTTTGATATTTTAAACATGAAATTTTGAATACTGGTATTAGAAATAATTTAAAAAATGAAAAGATACATAAGATGTAAAATTAGTAGTCTTATCCGCATTTCGTTATATAATAATTATATTATTCATGATAATGTTTAACATTTGACATTTGTCAACTACTTACACCATACGTAGAAATCTTATAGTCATTTCTTAAACGTTATTTTTGAAGTTAACATCGCAATTGACTTTATCGTCAGTGGCTGTCGGTTAGGCCTCGGTCGTTAGTTCCATTGCTGCTGGTTGCTTAGTAACAGTTTTGAACATCATTTTAGAGGGAAAAGCCCTTTAGCTCTTCTGAAACTGTAAACCTCTGCTTCACGGGGCTTATTGCTTAAATATAAGAAGTTAAAAAATATAACCAGAGAGAAACAACCAACAGGCTGTCATAACATATAAGACTCATACAGGCACGCACAAGCACGGCGAGATCCACCCGCTGGTGCTAAGCTACATCTGTATGAGGGCCGGTTTGAGCAAAACCTTAATCAAGATTAATAAACCTATAAACATTCATGTCTTTGTTCATTAAACAAAGCATATAATATTATCAACGCTCTTTAATTTGCCGGCACACCACTACCATCCCCTTACGAAAAAATACTGCAGTTTTACTACGAATAAAACAAAAACAAAAAAAAACCTTGATTCCCTGAGATACGGGAACGAGTACTGCGTCTGCTAAGACGCTAGGGGGAAAAGTAATTTTTTCTCCTGAACTGAAGCCTTTTTCATGCAGTACACTTACCATTTACCTATCTTTAATAATGTTCAAAATGTATAATATTTAGTCAAGTTGTTTTTGCGGTGGGATTTTTGGTAAAACCATAGGGAAAAGTTCCTCATGTAAGTAAGCTAATTTTTGTTCATGGTATTCAACTGCAAAATAATAAATTTGTTTGATATCTAAAGTTGTTTTTTTGCCTTGTTTAAATGACACCTTCAATAAAAATCGCAAACGATGAGCAGAATCACTACAATTCAAATGATACCCAACCCTACTTACATGTCAGACAGTAAAAAAAAAAAGAAAAACCTGAACTACTAAATGTTATAAACTACAAAAAACAATTTAGCACTTGAAAAGGCATTAGCTCAGTATTTAACCTATAAAACATTATATTATCCGCCAACAAATGCTTCTGTCACGAATCCGGTCCATGAACTTTCCTTTTCATTGACTC
>NW_015507690.1:5349-5905 GCF_001515645.1 Sinocyclocheilus grahami | reverse complement strand
AGATTTATATGCAAACCAAGCTTTAGTAATAACATTGATTTATGATGGCAAAATAGTCAGTAAAATAACTACAGAGAGGACTTACATGTTTATTTTGAAGGCTCCACACACGTTCCGAATCGCCTCCTCACCTTGGTCTTTAATTATACGGACCACCCTTTCGACAGCCAGGTATAGTGAACACCATCGTGTTTGGTTTGGTCTTATAAATTGCAGGTGGCACTCAGCATCCACAAACTCAGAAGCTGTTGAAGATCCTGCAGTTTTGTTCCACAGAGCATGGCACGTAGAAAAAGCAGCACGTGACAGCTTTCTGTAGGACACATTCTGAGTTTCTGCTGCAGAAGCATCTGCTGTTGCCACTAGGTTCAACAGATGGCACTGTTGGTCTTGACAAAGTCGCACTGGGGTGAAGAGTGTTAACCAAGGTCTAGAAGGCAGGTTGTTCAACTATTGAGAATGGCTGAAGGCCTTCACAAATAAAGTTGATGACCAGCTTATCTAGTGTGGCCCAGTGTTAATTTTGACAGCAAATTTGGATTTAGTTTTAGTCATA
>NW_015507690.1:389-4781 GCF_001515645.1 Sinocyclocheilus grahami | reverse complement strand
GACATAATCAACTGTGTTTACGTGAATACTCGTCAAAACGGACAACTCGACATCATTTTGTGTGTAATTCTCAGAGAGAGTACTCGCGCACTGTGAGAGGCGCTTTCTGTGTGTGTGCTTCAGTGTCTGCGTAGGGCTGTCGCGGTGAGGGAATTTCCCTTGCGGTAATTTTGAGGGGCTCAATAGCGCAGTATGCGGTATTATTGCCATACATATACATATATACATATGTATGTATGTGTGTGTGTGTGTATATATATATAATTTGTGTGTGTGTGTGTGTGTTACGATATAACTAATGAGGTCATATTCAGAAGACAATGAAACCGAAACAGGAAGTGAAGTAAACAGAAGAGAATGACAAAATAACGGTCCACTTAACGGAACATAAACCTGACAATAAGATTGTTAGGCTATCGTTAGCCTATATGTATAACAGTTAGCCTAGTTGTAATCTGATCTTCTAATCTGACTAGACAAGAGGCTTTCTATTGATATTTCCTCCTGCGCGTTCTAGACGGCTGTCAGTCAGTGCAGTTACAGTGTTGCGCCACAAGGTGGAGGAAAGGGACTGTCATTCAACTACACACTCAAAAACACTGATTCATTCATTCAAAGAGAGACGTAATGAATCACGCTGTTGAAATCGTTTTAACTTTGAGCGCCACTTCAGAAGGCTCAGCTGACCAGCTATGCGTCGATGCTAAGACAGAGATTTCGCTTTCCTTGGACATGACAACCTATTTTCACAAATATATATGACTCGGCCTGGAGGACAGACGCAAGTAATCACACCGCTCAGTCGATCTCTCATTCACTGTCTGTTTAGGATTGTTAAGTGCAAATCTACGGAGCCTCTGTACAAATCAGCATGGTACACATTATGTTATCATTACTAACTTGTTTAATATTCAGTCCACATGCATGAAGTGTAAAACGAGAAGGACATAACCTTACGAAAAAATAAAACACTGCTGCGGTTTGCTCGTCAATAGCGCAGTATTGTGATATTGCGGTTATCACGACAGCCCTATGTCTGCGCTCAGAAAACCGGACCAAATTGAGTTCTCTCTTGCGTCGTCAGATTTAACTATATGTCTGCTCTTCTCTTACTCCCACATATTGACATTTTTTAACGTTTTATGCGACGTGCAGCAAGTGTATTTTAGCTTGTCCTGCTGGTTCACGTACGCATCTAACCTCCGAATCACGCAGCAGATTCCTTCTGAAATTGAATGAATCTCTTCTCAAATCGTCCATCCCTAACATTTTTGTCTTGTTTTATTCGTTAATGAAAATGTCAACATATTTTCATCATAGTTTTTGTCTTTCAAAAAGAGTTTTAGTTCGTTATCGTCTCGTTGTAGTCAGTGAAAAAAATGTAGTTGACGAACATTATGACAAAAATTATTCGTCAACGAAATTAACACTGGTGTGGCCTGAGATACTTTGGCTCCCCCTGACAGTGAAATCATCTGATCAATTCTGCAAAAGTCTCCTTTTTTTCTCTTATTTCACTGAGCAATGCAGTTTTCATAATCTTGCGTTTTCTGTGGGTGCTTTCTCTGTAATGACACATATAATAGCATAATTAAATGTTATGCTCTCAAGCGAGCTATATACAGGGAAACACATTTAAATCTAGCCTACTTGCTGACAGTTTTGTATTCCTCTGATTGATAACTAATAATAGTGCAGGATAGGTACTTGCTTAAACTGTGCTAGCTGTGTAGTTTTTCTCTCTTTTTTTCTCTTTTCATGATTATGGAATGATATTAAAAAGCCTTTTTGAACACAAATGTAGTACTTTAGAGTAATGCATGCCCTGTTCCATTGTGCACTACAGGCACTAGACTTAGCTGCGCATACAGTAGGCTACAGTAAGCACGGTGAACATTATGAAAAGGTGCCAGACCGTTTAAAAAATATATATAATTTGCAAAGCCACACCTTATTGTTGGCTAGCGCCTTCATTGGCTCATGAATCTTACAAATTAATTTACAGATTTTTTTTTTGTTGTGAAAAACAAATGTAGCGAAGTTGAATACTTTCTTTTTAAACAACTCAAGTAAAAGTAAAAGTACCACAATTTAATTATACTCAAAAAAAAATATGGAAAAACCTACTCAAGTACAGTAACGAAAGTATTTGTAATTAGTTACTTTCCACCACTGCTGTACACATGAAATATAGATTAATCCTTATTAAATCTACTCAGATATTCAGTCAAAATCAGTTGTTGTTTGATTATCATCAATGGCAGACAGCAGTTTATTAGGCTGCTGTAGCTTTAAGTGTGAATGCACTGATTCAGTATACTGTTACGCACATGTTTTCTTTCTCAACCAGGGCTGGACTAGGGTTAAAATTCAGCCCTGGACAAATCCATCCCACAAGTTCTTCTGTGCAGAGGCGGACTTAGCCATTAGGCAAAGGTAGGCGACCGCCTTGGGCCCCCAAAAGCCAAGGGCCCCCTCAAATGCTTTTTATATACGAGATGTGCGTTCAGTGGTTGCTGTGGTGTTTATTTCCACGATGCAGAAAACAGGGATGGAATCCCGGAATCCTTTCATAGAAACGTAATTTACTGTGTAACGCGGAATGTGACGGAATGACTGACGCAGACGTGCTGTTTTGTTTATTACTGAAGCACACGCAACACTTGCGTCATCTGTAGTAAATTATATTTTTGCCATTTAATATTCACATACACTAGTCCATATCATGGTTTGATTGAAGTGTACCGACTTGCTTTTGATTTATTTATTTAAAATGTGAAGAATTCCGTGTAGCGCTTTGAATGTACAAAAACTAAAGGGTTGGTTTGATTGTCATTGGAATAAAAGATCGATTTATGTTTTTGCCTTCATTTTATTACCAGAAAAATTTAAATACACAACACAGAATTTCTAAAGTAAAAAATAAAATAAATAAATAAAAATACAAAATAAATAAAACAATTTCATAGGGCCCTATTATTGTATACACATTAATAAATTAAGTTGTGTTTATGAATTCAATTAATTAGATATGTTTTAGATTAAACCATTAAAATGTAATCCAGATAAATTTAAATGGAAAGCACAGATTTTGGGCCCTAATAATTAAATTTTTTTGTTATACTTTTAATAAATTGCTCTTAAATTAAACAAGTTTCATGATTTCAATTAATTAGACATGTTTTTTTATTATTATTAAAATGTAGTATAACAATCCAGAAAAAAACTGAATCCAGAAAAAAGGATTTTGGAACAAAATAAAACTTGCAGGGCGAGAATCATCCAGAATCTCTCCAGACCCTTCAGATTTCCAGCTGCATGTGGATGCTTCTCCTCTTCAGTTCACCACACTCATCTTCTACAGGGTTCAGCTCAGGGAACTGGGTTGGCCAGGGCAGAAGCTTGCTTTTGTTCTCAGTGACCCATGTCTGTGTTGATTTTGATGTTTGTTTATGGATTATTGTCCTGTTGGAAGATCCAACCATGGCCCATTATAAGATTTCTAGCATGGACAGTCACTTTTTAATTTTTTATCCATTGGTATTTTATAGAATCCATTATGCCATCTATCTGAACAAGATATCCAGGATCTCTGGCAGAAAAATAGAGTTTGTTTCTGGATGAGAGCGTTTTCTTTTCTAGTTTTTTCTTGAAACCCTCCCAAACAACATTGTTTTTTTTTTTAGGCTTTCTGACCCCAAGCCTCAACTATTTTCTGCAGTTCTGCAGCTGTGATCCACTCAAACTCTCCTCCTCACCGTGCATTAGGACGATATAGGCACACGTCCTCTTACTGTATTAGAGAAAAATATTTATTTCATAATGTGATTTTCCCCCACTTTCTTTTTCTTTTTTTTACTTTAATTAAAGGTTAAATGAAAATGAAAGATCAAGTGGATAAAAAAAATGCAGATTTATTTTCACAGCCTTCTTTGATCATATTTACCATATTTAATTTTGAGCATAACTGTATATATATATATATATATTGAACATTCTATTATATTGAAGATATATTTACCTTATTGAATGTGTGTCTAAGATTGTGTTGTACGTAATGTCTGATACTTGTGTTGAAAGAAAATGAGTGAAACAAGACACTGTATTTAAAGAGAGTTTTATTAGTAAATGTTGTCAGAGCAGCTTTGGACTTGAGTGAGACAGACCACAGAAGTAAGAGTGTGATTGCATGGTGTTAATTCTTGTCCGGTCTTTAATAAACTGCAGAAGTGGTCCACCGAAGCCGGTGGTGTCGGGGAGTTATTTGTGGTGAGAGACGAAGTCCACTACATGATGTCACTCCTCCTCATTCGTTTCATCGTCAACCTAACCTAACCCTAACCCTAAATTTTTTTATTACTGGTCTTATGAAGTATTCTAATTTGTTGAGAT
>NW_015507690.1:0-271 GCF_001515645.1 Sinocyclocheilus grahami | reverse complement strand
TTTTCCACGACATTCTAATTTATTGAGATGCACCTGTACTTCCAGCTGCTCATTCAAACAGATTGGCTAAAAATGGAAGTAAAATCGTGATACAAAATTGTGCTCTTACAACTACAATAAATTACAATAAAACACTGTTAAGTACTGTATACATTGTCGTTATTCATTAAATGCAGATCAAAAGCAATCACTGCGTGCTGTATCATTACCAACTGCTCGGAAACCACGCACCAGTAGGACCTGCAACATTTATTTAAATAATAGCTTTTTG
>NW_015507689.1:46732-52429 GCF_001515645.1 Sinocyclocheilus grahami | reverse complement strand
GCGTTAAAAGTCATTAATCAGATGTGCATAATACCACATGTACCCCTGAGACTGTAAATAACAGAATGTGGTAACACCTGCGGAACAATTTAGGAGTAGAGAAGGGGAGATGGTAATATGATAATCGACTAGAACAAATTGCTGTTTTACAGCAAAATAAATTGGACATTTCATAGTAAAATATGAAACTTTTACTTTTGATTTACATTTAAATAAAAAAGACAAAAATCTTAATCTTTAGATTTACAAAACCAGAACAACACTCTCTGACTTCTCATGTGAACTAAAATAATCAATCAGAAAGGGGAATGAAACTAGAAGCTGTGTCAAATGAATTCATATGAATTGCAAGAACAATGATGGATTAATGATGGTGTAGGACAACTATTTGCTTTATGTACAGTAGATTACTCTAATATCCACAGTGGGCAAAGATTGCATCAAAAGAGTTGCCTTTTTATAAAGTTGGTTTGAATACAGTTGTTGTTACATTTGTAAGATGCATATAAAAATTGCACACCTTCATTTTTAATACCCCTTACTTTAGAGTTAGTTATATCTGGTGGGGGACCAGATATGAAGAAATTTTCACAGATGTTAGTAAAAATCTTGAGCTTGAGATCCCGCTGAGATCCTAAAGTGGGAGAAATCTGAGGAAAATCCTACTTTAGTCATATGCTTAGAAGAATCAACAGATGTAATACAAGCATAACAAGCAATAATAAAAATTAACAGTATTTTACAGCAATTTTTCTGATTGACAAACAATAGCTAATGCTTGCCAGTGATGTCTAAAACAGTGGCTCTCAATGGTGCTTGTAGAAATAAATTACAAAGCTAACAAATCATCCATGAAAATAAATTAAACTTCTGTACTGTAATTCTACAAAGAAACCAGGAGATGCACTCTAGGCTGATGTTGTTACAGTGAGTATCTTACAGTGTTATGAGCTCCTCCCTTGCTTATATACAGGAATAATTGCTCTGAATCTCTCTCTTTTCTCAGTCACTTTGCTTTCACTGATTGATTTGTCTGTTCTTTGGGTACCACTTTATCATCTTGAAGAACAAACAATGAAACTATGGCTGATGGAGACATTAATAATATTGGGATTAGTTGTTCTTGGTATGTTTGGTATATATTACTCTTGAATGTTTGGTTTTATTTCTACATTATAATGCTGTGTGTCACAGAATTACTCTTGTGTGTTAACAGGATGTCAGTCAGATGACACAGTTGATCAGCCACATAAACATGTTATTAAATTTGAGGGAGAATCAGTAACATTGGACTGCAAATATACTACAGCCTCAACATCACAAGAGCTTTTCTGGTACATACAGAGAACAGAAGAATCTCCTAAACTTGTGTTACAAAGGAATTCATACGGAGGAGGAAGTAATGGAACAGAGTTCCAGGAGAGATTTTACTCTGAGGTGAAACCATCAAAATCAGTTCCACTGATAATCCAGAGACTGTGTGTGTCTGACTCTGCTGTGTACTACTGTGCTTTGAGGCCCACAGTGTTAACAGGATGCCTCTCTCTCATACAAAATCAAGTCAAACCTATACAGGGGAGAGAGGGGAATGAAACGGGCTGAGATGTAACACCATCAGTTTAATTTATAAATGAGCTACAGGGGTAAAATTATCACTAACAGGTCCAAAACCAACTTTAATCCAAGAAAATAAAATATTATGTCGGGTTAATAATAGTTTGAATTGAGATCATGTTAATGAATGGTAAGTGACAAAACTGGTATCATCACTCTTGTTTTCTCTTGTTTAATTTGATATATACCATAACAATTACACAAGCTTTCCACCAAAAAAAATACAAATTTTTAGGAGGCCATGGCGGAGCAGGCAGCTCGGGGAGTCATGGTGGAGTGGCCTCAGTTCTCAGCCCGGCCACTATAGCTGGGGAGTGTGGTGGTTTCTGCCGGTGCTGTGAGGAATCATTCTCAAAGTCTTGGGGTTTTGATGCCCGAAGAGATTTTATTATCAAGAGACAATAAAACCAAGAAAGCTCTGCAGAACAATCTATAGAGTCTGTGTCTGCACTCTCTTTTATACAGTGATTCCCACTGGTCTCATCATATATTTTGTCTAATGTCCAAATAGAGTGTGCAGCTCCACCATATACTGTACCCCTGCACTGTCTGCACATTCCATTCTCATGCAGGCCTCACACACAGGCAGATACATGATTATAACAGTAGAATAACTTGATACATAAATGGTTAGATTCACATTGATTGTATTTGATTAGTTCATATTTTGATAAATAAAAATCTTCCACAGGAGACGCGGCGCGTTTCAGCGGGAGCTGGACGACGAGGCTTAGGATGTTCCTTTACTTCTTCAACTTCAAAGTCAAGAAAAGGACGAGATTAAGCAGCTCGATCAGGGGAAAACCACACATGGGACGATCGCAGCGGATTGTCTCGTCATCCAACCACAGCAGGAAGCACGCACCTAGAGTGCCACTGCCAGCTCACCCGGATAGAGAGCTCGAGAAAATCCTCCACATATAGCTCCAACCTCAGATCACCCTGCTGCAAACCCCACAGCGCGTCCTCAGCTGCAGTCATCTTTTTTGGTCGGGTCTTCTGTCACGTTGTGTCTCATGGAAAGCACGCAGGAGGCACGAAGTAAGTGTAAACAGTCTTTAATAACGAAACACAGGGGATAATCCAACATAGAACTTAGCAAACTCACATAAACAACCAGTAGTGAACAAGTAGATCCAAACAAAGGAAAAACAGAACAGGACGAACTAAATACAATAATTATAATTATAATTACTACATTACAAACATATTATGATTACAAACACAGGTGCAAGGAATCTTAATCAAACCAAACAAGAACAGGAAAATGAAAATGACCATATAAGGAAAACTAGGAACTATGAAAGGGGTAAAACAAGGAAAAACAAGTCCAAAACACTGACACCTGTGGCCGAGTGTCATTATTAAGAAACAATAGACCAACTATCCACATACAGTATAGTAATCCATCATTTGAGAAAACTTAACAGTAACGCTCAAAAAACATAAATCTGAACAGATCCGATCAAAGGCATGAACATGGAGAGACATACTACTGATTGTCATTACAGAATCAGGTACAGTAATAAATACTTGTTACTACATTTTCAAATTTGTAAGCAGTGTTTTAAGCAACGATACAAAAAAAATGACCAAATTACATAGTTTTTAAAATACGAACTTTGCTTTAGTTATATTAAATGGACTGGGGTTTTTTTATCTACTGTTATGTCTAACTGTTATGTCTGTTATGTATATTAAGGTGTATTTCCTGACAGCATCTGACCAAAAGACAAGGAAGCTATAATCAGTAAAGAAGGAGAGTCTGTGACTCTTAGCTGCTCATACAGTACAATCAGCAACAATGTTTTGCTTTAACAGTATTCTAATAGAGAACCTGAATTTATAAAGGTGCTCGATCATGGAGTTATAAAGAAGATATATCAGACCATCAGTTTCAGTCAACTACTTCCTAATCATCCACTTCACTCACTATTGATAAAGCAGCTGTGTCAGATTCAGCTCTCTATTAATGTGCTGTGATGAGCCTTCTGTACAGCCCAGTGTTACAAGTGCCTGTGAGGCTTTACAAAAACTTACACACAAAATGACTGCTTTGAAAATCAGTAATCAAACATTTAGAAAACCACAGAGCTGGAAAAGTGTTTGTGATGTTGAAAAATACAATACTTACATAATTCCTTTAGAAACAAGGAGAGGACGGTATGCATTTTGTATTTAATTGATCCCCTGCCTTATTAATAAATGTAAGCATCTCTTAATTTCTTGTGTGAGACTGTTCAGTTGCTGAAACTATCAAGAGAAGCTACTAAGGACAGTGAGATCTGCTATAAGGAGAGACTCACATCAGTTGTCTGACTTTTACTCTCTTCAACTCTGAGCAACAATATGACAAAATGGCTGATTATTACTCTTTTCTTCATAACACATGGTTTTGGTAAGAATATTTCATTATTTACTCTCGAGTTACTCAATATCTTAATATCTTGAGTTACTTTACTTACAGTAATATCTGATTGTTAATTTATGCCCCATTTTTTTCAGTATGCTGGGGACAGGACAGTGTCGAGCAGCATTTAAGAGAAAAGACTTCTGCAGAGGGAAATCAAGTGACTTTATTGTGTAATTATACTCTCATGAGTTCTGCTAATGCTTATCTCTTCTGGTACAAACAACTACCAAATAGATCGCCAACATTCATTCTGAGTGACTTTTCCATTGGGAAGGGAACTACAGAGCCTGAATTTCAGGAGAGATTTCATACAAAACTGGACTCCACATTAGGAACAGTTCCTCTGATGATCGAGGATGCACACTGAAGCACACTCAACACTCACACAAAAACACAACTCTCTGGCACTGATGAGAAATGCATAACTACTGTATAATGAATCAGTAATAATTAAATAAAAATAAAAAACTAATATATTAGTTGAGAATAACAACATTAAATATACCATATTTCAATAGTACAAGTCCTTGATTTTTTACAGCTACTTCTAATAATATCAATTGCTCTGTATTATAGAATTAGTTTAGTTCATTAAACTGAAAAAGAGTCATGAATCGATGTACTGTATGTGAAGAGACTGATAAAAACCAACATCTGAACATTGAAAAGTCACTAAAATGCACCCAGAATTCTTCAGGAGGAGGAGACAGTCACACTGTGTTCAGATACTGTGCAGCCAGACTCCGCAGGTCTTTGCATATGTGATAGTGTTACAACAACTTTATCAGAGAGAGGCTGAAAAAAAGATTCTACTGTAAATTTAAACAACTGCTGTAACAATCAGCTGTCAATATGAAACCACTGATATATAACCAAATTTCTACTAGTACCAGCAAAAAGTAAATGGAGTTCCAAAAGGAATGCTGAGCAAATTTGGCTTTCTCAAGGAAAGATTTAGTGATGATCTCAACACAATTTCTAAATCATTTCCACTCACAATCCAGGATGTGCGTGTGTCTGACTCTGCTGTGTACTACTGTGCTCTGAAGCTCTGAAACACTCATACAAAATTCTGAGTAGTGTTGTTGAATGATGTGACGTAGCAGCCCAGTAATACAAAATGCCTGAGAAGCTTTACAAAATCTCACACACACTGTTATTACTTTGAACTACAGAAATCAAATGAGTATCAAACCACAGAAATATATTTTATTAACCACAAACTGTAAATTAAAGGATATGGTAACACCTGTGAACAATAAATAGTGGTTCCCTTTCAAGGGAACTTCAAACTGCGTCCTCTAGGGGTCGCTATGGGGAACGCCTCGTCGTGACCCGTGTCTGAAGCATACATTGAAAAAACACCAACAACACGTTGGCCGGCGACAGCCCATGATGTCACTACTGGTGCGACTACAGTGTAAATAGGCGCCGGGAGAACATGCCATTCTCTTCTTCGTCTTCACTGACTGTTTTGTTTGAAGTGTGCATTTCTGTGGTAAGAGCGATCTATATTCCTATCATTATGGCAAGCACTAGCAAAGCGTTTAGAGGGTGTGTGCATCCGCGTCGTCGATATTTGACACCTGATGACACACACGATCTCTGCGTTGTTTATTTGCGCAAAGAGCACGCACGCAATGTCCTTGAGGGGCAATCCGTGTTCATTG
>NW_015507689.1:44592-45772 GCF_001515645.1 Sinocyclocheilus grahami | reverse complement strand
ATACAAAATGCCTGAGAAGCTTTACAAAATCTCACACACACTATTATTACTTTGAACTACAGAAATCAAATGAGTATCAAACCACAGAAATATATTTTATTAACCACAAACTGTAAATTAAAGGATATGGTAACACCTGTGAACAATAAATAGTGGTTCCCTTTCAAGGGAACTTCAAACTGCGTCCTCTAGGGGTCGCTATGGGGAACGCCTCGTCGTGACCCGTGTCTGAAGCATACAGTACATTGAAAAAACACCAACAACACGTTGGCCGGCGACAGCCCATGATGTCACTACTGGTGCGACTACAGTGTAAATAGGCGCCGGGAGAACATGCCATTCTCTTCTTCGTCTTCACTGACTGTTTTGTTTGAAGTGTGCATTTCTGTGGTAAGAGCGATCTATATTCCTATAATTATGGCGAGCACTAGCAAAGCGTTTAGAGGGTGTGTGCATCCGCGTCGTCGTTATTTGACACCTGATGACACACACGATCTCTGCGTTGTTTGTTTGTGCAAAGAGCACGCACGCAATGTCCTTGAGGGGCAATCCGTGTTCATTGTGAGCGTTTTTCATTGAAAATCTCCGCTCTCGTTTGTCTCTCTTTTCGAGGAAAGAGGGGCAGCCATCTGTTTCCCGTGGCTCAGGACCCTCCACTGCTGAGGTACGGGGGAGAATGGGCTTGTGGGGATCGCAGGTGGATCTGGCCGATAAGTTTAAAAAGGGGCTTTCCCTCTCGTGCTCGTCAGCTGTGGACGAGAGTAAGCCGCTGGATGATGATGTTATTTCTTTAACATCGTCTGATCCGGGGGCCGGTGCTCTGCTGGGTGCGGCCCAGTAAGACCAGGAGATGTCTGAGGACGGCGAAGAAGCTGAGGCTGAGCCTTCCCAATCCTCCTGCTCTGCGTATGGTGAGTTTTGAGCGTTATCTTTCTTACCCATTCTTCGATTCCAGCATACGAGTTATGCCAACATCGAGGCGATGCGTGAAAATGGCTATGAAGGGATACCCCTGTAGAAAAGACGACTGGCTATCTTTCTATGGGTGAGATGTCCTCTCTTAAAACTCCCTCTTTGCCATCTCGCTTGAATGGCAGGGCATACGCAGCAGCAGGTCAGGCTGTTGCTTCGTTGCACACAATGCGGTGCTCCAGGCATATTAGGCTGACCTGCTGGAAGA
>NW_015507689.1:35310-43729 GCF_001515645.1 Sinocyclocheilus grahami | reverse complement strand
GCTTGTGGGGATCGCAGGTGGATCTGGCCGATAAGTTTAAAAAGGGGCTTTCCCTCTCGTGCTCGTCAGCTGTGGACGAGAGTAAGCCGCTGGATGATGATGTTATTTCTTTAACATCGTCTGATCCGGGGGCCGGTGCTCTGCTGGGTGCGGCCCAGTAAGACCAGGAGATGTCTGAGGACGGCGAAGAAGCTGAGGCTGAGCCTTCCCAATCCTCCTGCTCTGCGTATGGTGAGTTTTGAGCGTTATCTTTCTTACCCATTCTTCGATTCCAGCATACGAGTTATGCCAACATCGAGGCGATGCGTGAAAATGGCTATGAAGGGATACCCCTGTAGAAAAGACGACTGGCTATCTTTCTATGGGTGAGATGTCCTCTCTTAAAACTCCCTCTTTGCCATCTCGCTTGAATGGCAGGGCATACGCAGCAGCAGGTCAGGCTGTTGCTTCGTCGCACACGATGCGGTGCTCCAGGCATATTAGGCTGACCTGCTGGAAGACCTGGATAAAGGCCTGATGAGGTAGCTGAGTTGTGTCCTGCACCACGGATCTCACTCTCTGTGCTACTAAGCATGGCGGCTATGGTAGTTATGGAGAGACAACTGTGGGTGAACCTGGCAGATATCGGGATAGAAGAGAGGGGCTTTCCTCTTGATGCGCCGGTTTCGCCTTCCAAATTTTTTGGTTACGTCCGTTGAGACGGTGGTCGAGAAGTTCAGGGAGGCAAAGGCGTGCTCAGCGGCCTTCAATCCTTAATTTCACGATGGTCCAGGTCTAAGCCCAAACAGCATAGGGTTCCTGGTCCGTCTCGGTCTGAGGATCAGAGACGGGCACAGAAGGCTAGTGTCGCGGCTCGCGCTCCTCCCCCGCCTGTGGGTAGGGGTAGGAGGAATCGCGGGTCAAAGAGAGGTAAGCAAGACCTAGGGATGTGATCCAGGCAAGGCATCAGCGCTTTCGTCCGGATCAGAGTGATACTTGAGTATCTACTCGTTTCCTCTGGGGGTCTTACATCTGCCCTTAGCTCCTAATTCCCCTATAACCACCAGCTCTCCACCTGACCGAGGTTAGGTAGGAATTTTCCTGCATTTCCGTCTCCTATGCTGGACCTATATGTCTGGTTGGTTCTATGGGTTCATAGTGACCACCTTACTGATGGTCTGGACTAGAGGATTCTTTGAGTCGCCTCTTGAATGGGGCTCCGGCACGGGAACCATGGTGGGTGAGTATGATCCATTCTATATACAGTATATATATATGTATATATATATGTATTTAATGTGCTGGTGGTTATGTGTGTATAATCCTTCTGTTAGATTTATTTGCAGAATTTTCTGGGACCTGGGTGTTTCTGTCCTTTCTAAGGTAGGTCCTCTGTGAGCACTCCTTTGCTGGATTCAGAAACCAGGTGCTCGACATGCAGTGTTACCTCACTCGTCGATATTGTGTCCAGCCGGTATGATAGGTTCCGGCTTCATGCTTCCTGGATCATGCGGCCAGGTCATAGGCTTTTGCGGGAGCCTTTTTGACCATCAGGCCCCCGGCACGACACTGCAAAAAATTCCTGGATGTCCGGGCTCCAGGATATCCCCTCTTGCTGAGGCATCGAGCGGGAAGTATAGGTGGCATTTGCGAGAACCTTCTTGTATAATGCTGTCTCAGGCAGTGCTCCCCTCGCCTTAGAGGGTTGTATTTGAGCTTGCCTCTCCCGTTTGGCCCAGTACCTCCGGGTATCTGTGAACAGATGCCTGGAAATGTTAAATCCATGCTATGGTAAGTGCACACACTAAGCTCTGTGAACTTTTTGAAATCCACATAGTGGTAAGTGTGCACGCTGAGCAGGGAGAGCTGGGTGTTTGCCCCCTTCAGCTAGAGATTTACTGCTAGCCAATCCAGCTTTATGCCTTAGATCGAGTTGGTGACTCTCAAACATGTTGGTTTTGGGATGCACCATTCCATCTATGAGCTGCTCTTTCAGAGTGCCACGAGAGCCCCTTAGAACGGTATCCTAAAATCCATGTTATGGTAAGTGTGCACGTGAAGGCTTTGTGCACTTTCTAAAATCCACATTGTGGTAAGTTTGCACGCTAGTTCTTTGCATTCTTTTCTAAAATCCTATATGGCGAAGGCTTCGCGCGGTTGCTTCGTGCCCTTTCTTGAGCTGGTTAAAGCCCCGTTCACCTTGGGCACCACTCCACCTAGGTATCCTAGGATACCTACTTTAACAGGGTGTTACTATTAGAGGTCTGTTGAAACAGTTCCTTTCAGAGCTTATGCAAGAGAAAGTGGTAGCCCCTGTGTGACAGGCCAAGACTTAGTATGATACTAGGCTCTTGGTCATATCCCCTTAAAGGAATCCATTATGATTCCAAGCCTTGAGCTCTACCCCGGGCCCAGGAGTCTGGCCCTAACAGGTAAGTTTGGGTATGTAGCCTAGTCCTTTGGCCGTAAGGGATAAAGTCACGGACAGCCGTCTGACGTCCCAGGGGCAACTCACCATGAAAATTGTAAAGTTGGTACTTGGTGCGTGCCATGGTTCTGGCCCGCACTCCCCTCAGCATGGTGGCGTGGGTATACCGTTCCCCATAGCGACCCCTAGAGGACTCAGTTCAAAGTTCCCTTGACAGGGAACGTCTCAGGTTACTTATATAACCATGGTTCCCAGAGTAGGGAACGAGACACTGCGTCCTCTAGGCTTCTTGCCATACTTCGAACGCAAGCTTCAGACGAAGAAGTGAATGACATGTTCTCCCAGCGCCTACTTATACTGTAGTCGCACCGGTAGTGACGTCATGGTCTGTCGCCAGCCAACGTGTTGTTGGTGTTTTTTCAATGTATGCTTCAGACACGGGTCACGACAAGGCGTTCCCCATAGCGATCCCTAGAGGACACAGTGTCTCGTTCCCTACTCAGGGAACCATGGTTACATAAGTAACCTGAGACATTCATGAACAGAGTTGGGAAAAAGAAAATTACTAACGGAATAAAATGTTAATGATAATAAATTGTAATTGTAAATTGAGGAAGACTAAATAACTGGTCATTAAGTAGCAGCTAGAGCAAAGAATTAAAATATCCCAATTGTTACTTTTCCCCTCAAGAATAACATATCAAAACAAAGAAATAGTGTTGTATATATATTTTTATATTTTCAGTAACTAAATCAGTATTATTTAATAATACATTCATAAACATACATTTTTGCAGAATGTAAGTAAATGTGAGAAATGGCTATTGAACATTTTGCAATACACAAAAGAAACCAGGAGAGGGTGATATTCACTTTATATTTACATTGTTAACTATGTTCATCTGATGGTGCACTGAGTGAGCTCCTCCTCATTATCATTAACAACACCAAGGCTTTGAATAACAGACTCACAGTTTCAGGACTGAATCAAACTGCTTGGATATTACTCTATCAAGACATGAAACTATGGTTGGAAGTGTTGATTTTTGCAATAGTTATTGCTGGTATGATGCTGGTTAATTTATTTTAGATTATTTATTTGATATTTAATTTAATTTGTTTCTATTTATTTATAGTACTATTTGAAACATGATTATCATATATTTGCAGAATGTAGAGCAGAGGATACAGTTGATCAGCCAAATAAACACGTAACTGAAGCTGAAGGAGGATCTGTCACATTACAATGCAAATATACTGCAACTACAACAACAACACCAGAACTCTTCTGGTACATCCAGAGAGCAAATTACATTCCTAAATACATGCTGAGGAAAAACAAATACAATGGAGATCAGGGCACTGAGTTCCAGGAGAGATTTCACTCTGAAGTGTCATCAGATTCAGTTCCACTGACAATCCAGAATCTGCGTGTGTCTGACTCTGCTGTGTACTACTGTGCTCTGATGCCCACAGTGACTGAAAGTCATTCAGCTCTTACACAAAAACCTTAATCAGTGCAGATCTCCATTTTATCAAACAATCATAAATCAATCATCATTTTTCTTCATTCATTGTCACACATGTATATATACAAAAGCTTATTATTATTATTTAATCTATATTTTAAATTAACTAATATAATTTATTTTAAAATAGAATAAATGTTCAATGACAGTCAAGCTTGCTGTGGGTTGGCAGAAAAGGGGGCAGGTCTTGATATCAGCAATCACACCCACATTATTAATATAAAGCATATCAGTTCTTCAGTGCATTCATTAACCTATGATTTATGTACACTTAAAAGTAATTATGGTAGGCTATCATTTATCATTCAAAACATCATAGAAGGACTGCCCACTTTTAAAAACAGTTTAGATCTGAACAATCAACATGGAAAGATATTTTTTGATCCTCATAATCACATCAGGTAAAACTCACGTTTAGCAGTTCTTAGTTCAACATGTTAAGCAGTGCATTCAATTACATACATGTGTAATTCTTAACGTATCCTTTTTAGTTATATTGAAAGGATTGAGGTTGTCTTATTTATATTACTTCCAGGTGTGTTTTCTGACAGTATTGGACCAAATGAAGAGGATAAGGGTATAACCAGGAAAGAAGGAGAAACTGTGACATTGAGCTGCTCATATGATACAAACAAAAATATTTACCTTTACTGGTACAGACAGTATAATAACCGAGAACCTGAGTATTTATTGTATAAAGGTGCTCGATCATTCAGCGGAGCTGTTGATATACGAGATCATTTCAGCCGACTACATCCCAAACATCCACTGAACTCATTATTAAGACTGCAACTCTGTCAGATTCAGCTCTCTATTACTGTGCTCTAAGAGTAAGGGCCCAGTAATACAAAGTGCCTGAGAGGCTTTACAAAAACTCAAACACACAATTCTTGCTTTAAAAGTCAGTAATCAGATGTGTATAATACCACATGTACCCCTGAGAGTAAATAACAGAACACCTGCCGAACAATTTAGGAGAAGAGAAGGGGAGATATGATAATGAACCAGAACAAATTGATGTTTTACAGCAAAATAAATTTGACGTTATAGAAAATTTTTTAATTTTTAATTTAGTTTCACATTCAAATTAAGACAGACAAAAAATCTTAAAGGGGTAATGAAACTAGAAGCATGTGTCAAATGAATTCCTATGAATTGCAAGAACAATGATGTTGGAGGAGTGGTTGGACCTGATGTCATTAGCCACACCCACATTAGTAATAAACAACAGACCAACTCTCTACATATAGTAATTAATCTTGAGTAAAACTCAGTAACGCTGAAAAAAAAATATCCTCAGAACAGATCTGATCAAAAGCATAAACATGGAGAGATATCTACTACTAATTGTCATTACAGTATCAGGTAGAGTAAAATAAAATTTTCATTTTCACATTTTTTAAGTAACAGTAAGCAATACAGAGTAAATATCAAACTATGAAATTACATAGTTTTTGAAATACAAATTTTTAAATGGGCTGGGTTTCAGATGTACTGTTGTGTTTCTCAAATTTATATTCAGGAGTATTTCCTGACAGCATTGGACCAAAAAACAAGGACGCTATAATCAATAAAGAAGGAGAGTCTGTGACACTGAGCTGCTCATACAGTACAATCAGCAATGATGTTTATCTTTACTGGTACAAACAGTATCCCGACACAGAACCTCAGTATTTACTGTGGAAAGGTGCTCGATCATGGAACACTGAAGAAGATATACCAGACCAACGCTTTCAGTCAACTACATCCCAATCATCCACTGAACTCACTATTAAGAGTGTAACTCTGTCAGATTCAGCTCTCTATTACTGTGCTCTAAGAGTAGCAGCCCAGTGATACAAAATGCCTGAGAGGCTTTACAAAAACTCACACAAAGTTGAACAATAGTAATCAAATGTCTCTACACCACATTTATCTCTCATATAACCCACACAGAATAAATACACCACAATATGGTAACACCTGCTTATTTAATGGGAGTGAGAGAGGATCAAAGTAATTAATATTAAGACTAATATTAAAAAATGTATACCTTTATACAGATTTTACAAATTTATTTATACAGAAATAAAATAAATCTAAATAGAGATATTATAAAAACCTAAAATCTAATAAAAATTACAAAAGCACACTGAAATTGAAACGAAAACGGAAAACATAAAAATAAAAACTAATTCAAAATATATTTATAAATATAAATATATATATGAAAAATACTAAAAAACACAAAATATGGGATGGGCTTTAATGGCACAAACCACACCCACAAAACAATACCAGCGGAACACTTTGCTTTCAAGGCAACATTTAAAGTAAGAGTAGTGAATATTCACAAAAACTCAGTGTCATTTTGCACAGTACATAAAAAGACTTCTTTGCTTTTTTTGCGCAGCAACAGTTACAGAATGTCTACTTGGATCACATTTTTACTCATTCTTTTTTCATTTTCTTTAGGTATGTAATCAGTTCTTCTATAACCCATATTCTCTCTGTCATGACTTTTGAGATATTTTGTATTGATTTTCAGAATGCCGAGGAGAGGATAGTGTTACTCAGCCAACAAAAGTTCAAACTGCTACTGCAGGTGAAACTGTGACTATTGACTGCACATACAAAACCAACGCTTTCCCAATGCTTTACTGGTACCTATACAAAGCAAATCAAGCACCAAAATATATGCTGAAGAGATATGCTGGATCAAGCGATGAGGATGAAGACTTTAAGGAGAGATTTAATGCAAATCTACAAACCTCTTCAACATCAGTTCCACAGCCATCCAAACACAAAATTATCTTAACCAAACAGTTCAACTTTACTACAAAATTAAGCACTGCAATTTTTTCTAGTAATGCATTTATAAGCATAAGTAAATATTAACATCAAATCTATAGGTGGGTTCTCTATTGATTATAAAACACATTCAGCTGTAGATGCACAAATATGCTAATGAAAATACATGTTGACTTCAATTCTTCAACAGGGAGTTTTTCTTTTACATATATTGTGTATATCTAAACGAATAAAAATTGTTCCAACACCTGCTATCACCCATGAGAAAAAAACTAATTGCCCCTTTAAACTTAAAATCTGTTTGTGCCACCTTTAGCAGCAAGAACTTTTGCAAACAAACTTTTCTGATAACTACAGATCATTTATAAATGACTTTTTTAGCTGGTGAAAATACTAGTATTCTAATCATTTTGGTCACCACTATACACACGTGTGTGTTTGCTGTATACATGAATTATTGATCTTGCCTTTCATTTACATCTGGAAGAGAATTTCATTGCATTTTATCATAGAAGAAAAAATGTTAGAAGGTTGAATCCATGCTTGAAAAGCTCCTGTCTCAACATCTCCACAGACCTCTTCCTTTGTGGCTGGTGGTGTTACCCATGAGAAAAAAACTAATTGCCCCTTTAAACTTAAAATCTGTTTGTGCCACCTTTAGCAGCAAGAACTTTTGCAAACAAACTTTTCTGATAACTACAGATCATTTATAAATGACTTTTTTAGCTGGTGAAAATACTAGTATTCTAATCATTTTGGTCACCACTATACACACGTGTGTGTTTGCTGTATACATGAATTATTGATCTTGCCTTTCATTTACATCTGGAAGAGAATTTCATTGCATTTTATCTAGACTACATATTTGCTGTACTTACATCATAGAAGAAAAAATGTAAGAAGGTTGAATCCATGCTTGAAAAGCTCCTGTCTCAACATCTCCACAGACCTCTTCCTTTGTGGCTGGTGGTGTTGTTCTGGACCACCATGTCAACAATGCTTCTGTTCCATTCAAAATAATCTTGATTGTCCACCTGAATGATTTCAAACTTAAATTCTGAATTTTTTGGGGGATATTTACAGTAAATAACAGAAGTTGTCCCAGGAGGACTAAACATCTGTACTATGAACAATCATAGTACAACACTTTATAAGTGTTTTGAAATAGTAACTCCCCTCTAAAGGAGAGGCCATGATTTTTTACATGGTAAATTAGGGTAATTCTGATTTCACCTGAAATTCATCTGCACCTTCTTCCTCTCTCAGTTCTCTCTCAGTTTAGGGCCAATCGAATATATACTATGTTCATTTGATCGAATGACAAATTACAGAGTTTTGTTTGTTGTGTTTGGACAAATGGTTCATAAATGTTTGTGATTTGTGTAAAACCTTTTTTCAGCTATTTTAAAGTATTGGTTGGTTGTATTAACTATTGTGAAAACATTTTGAGCACATTGTTTTGAGAAAATAATTTGCATGATTTGTAATTTATATGAAATGAATGAAAATGTTCAATCTGTTTAGGAAAATTACAAAGTATTCAGATCACTGTGTTAACTGTTTTGAGAACAGTGACCTGAGTTTAGAGATATGTCAAATCGATTGAGAAAAACTGTAATAGAAGACAAAAATGCGTTGTTATAAAGGCTAAATGTAGTGTCATATATCATATCAAACATCAAACATCACAGGT
>NW_015507689.1:0-34491 GCF_001515645.1 Sinocyclocheilus grahami | reverse complement strand
TTGATTGTCCACCTGAATGATCTCAAACTTAAATTCTGAAAAATGTTTGGATATTTACAGTAAATAACAGAAGTTGTCCCAGGAGGACTAAACATCTGTACTATGAACAATCATAGTACAACACTTTATAAGTGTTTTGAAATAGTAACTCCCCTCTAAAGGAGAGGCCATGATTTTTTACATGGTAAATTAGGGTAATTCTGATTTCACCTGAAATTCATCTGCACCTTCTTCCTCTCTCAGTTCTCTCTCAGTTTAGGGCCAATCGAATATATACTATGTTCATTTGATCGAATGACAAATTACAGAGTTTTGTTTGTTGTGTTTGGACAAATGGTTCATAAATGTTTGTGATTTGTGTAAAACCTTTTTTCAGCTATTTTAAAGTATTGGTTGGTTGTATTAACTATTGTGAAAACATTTTGAGCACATTGTTTTGAGAAAATAATTTGCATGATTTGTAATTTATATGAAATGAATGAAAATGTTCAATCTGTTTAGGAAAATTACAAAGTATTCAGATCACTGTGTTAACTGTTTTGAGAACAGTGACCTGAGTTTAGAGATATGTCAAATCGATTGAGAAAAACTGTAATAGAAGACAAAAATGCGTTCTGTTATAAAGGCTAACTGTAGTGTCATATATCATATCAAACATCAAACATCACAGGTACTGATTATTAAGACAATAAAATATATATACTGAAATTCATCTGCACCTTCTTCCTCTCTCAGTTCTCTCTCAGTTTAGGGCCAATCGAATATATACTATGTTCATTTGATCGAATGACAAATTACAGAGTTTTGTTTGTTGTGTTTGGACAAATGGTTCATAAATGTTTGTGATTTGTGTAAAACCTTTTTTCAGCTATTTTAAAGTATTGGTTGGTTGTATTAACTATTGTGAAAACATTTTGAGCACATTGTTTTGAGAAAATAATTTGCATGATTTGTAATTTATATGAAATGAATGAAAATGTTCAATCTGTTTAGGAAAATTACAAAGTATTCAGATCACTGTGTTAACTGTTTTGAGAACAGTGACCTGAGTTTAGAGATATGTCAAATCGATTGAGAAAAACTGTAATAGAAGACAAAAATGCGTTGTTATAAAGGCTAAATGTAGTGTCATATATCATATCAAACATCAAACATCACAGGTACTGATTATTAAGACAATAAAATATATATTTTTTTAAATCCAAGAGTTATAAATGTGTATAAATAAAGAGAAAAAAGAACAAGAAATCGCCCATTTGTAAGGAAGAGAACAAACACTCCATGTGCTGATTCAACAGAACAAGCTCCTCCCAGCCACTGTATATACAGTACCATTATATTAAAAGCAGACTCATCAAAGACAAGCTGAAACAACTGTGCTCTCCAGTGGATTTTAACAGTTCATTCCTCTCAGTTACACGGTACAGTTATTATAATGACTCACTGGGAAAGACATTTTATCATCTTTATTACATATTTCTGGGGTGAGTAGGACCCTTTATTTGCCTTCTATTTGCCATATTATAACATGCAGAATATGAATTGGTTATGCTTTAAATTCTGTTCCAGGATGTGATTCTCTGGAGAGTGTTGACCAGAATACAAGAGTTCAAACTGCTGTTGAAGGCAGATCTGTAACGATTAATTGTATTAATTGTACATATGAAACCAGTGATCCATCCCCGTATCTTTTCTGGTACCAACAAAAGACGAACGGAATCCCCAAATACATGATGATGATATTTGCTAAAACTGTACAAAATGAAAAAGACTTTGAAGAGAGATTTAACGCAAATCACGACAAAACTTCAAAATCAGTTCCTCTGATGATCCAGGATGTGCGTGTGTCTGACTCTGCTGTGTACTACTGTGCTCTGAGGCCCACAGTGACTGAAACACACTCAACACTCATACAACAACTCATGGTGCTGAGTTACACTGATTATATTTCCTATATAGGCCTATCTGCTATATTTTTTATTTTATTTCTATGAACACTGTGACTCGTTAATTCCACTACTAGTTATTAACCTAAAAAATAAATATTTATAAAATATAAATATATTATATTATACAGGTATTGATATTCCCCTACCATATCAGATTCTGCACATATATTATTTTTATATTCTAATTTAAAATTTGTACAATTTATATACAGTTTTTCAACGCATAACACCAATTTTATTGTCACCTTGTAATAACTTGTGCAGTGCAGAAGAGGGCGACAAGCACTTGCTCCAGTTATTATTTTGAAGAGCTCTTGAGCTCCTCTTTGACAAAAATCCCCTCTCTATTTTCATAAACAATGCTGTTTTATTCACTGCTTCATTAGCTGAAGATCATTCAGTCACTCATCACTATAACACCATGTACACTTGCATTTGCTAATATCTATACTGAAACATGATGCACTGAATTATGTTTTATAGAACTGCCCCCAAAAAATGAAAATTCTGTCATTGTTTACTCCCCGTCAACTGTTTGGTTAGACTCATCTTCCCAGAGGGTGGAGCTCACCTTTGTTCAAAGCTACAAAAGTCACTTTGCACAGTACATAAAAATACTTCTTTGCTTTTTTTGATGACAATTAAAAAATTACAGCTCAGCAACAGTTACAGAATGTCTACTTGGATTACATTTTTACTCATTCTTTTTTCATTTTCTTTTGGTATGTAATCAGTTCTTCTATAACCCATATTTTCTCTGTCATGACTTTAGTTTTAGGCTACTTAATAATTTTGAGATATTTTGTATTGATTTTCAGAATGCCGAGGAGAGGATAGTGTTACTCAGCCAACAAAAGTTCAAACTGCTACTGCAGGTGAAACTGTGACTATTGACTGCACATACAAAACCAACGCTTTCCCAACGCTTTACTGGTACCAATATAAAGCAAATCAAGCACCAAAATATATGCTGAAGAGATATGCTGGATCAAGCGATGAGGATGAAGACTTTAAGGAGAGATTTAATGCAACATTACAAACATCTTCAACATCAGTTCCACTGACAATCCAGGATGTGCGTGTGTCTGACTCTGCTGTGTACTACTGTGCTCTACAGCCCACAGTGACTGAAACACACTCAACACTCATACAAAAACACAACTTCAAAAATTGCACACAAATGTAGTACCTAAATAGGTACATAGGTTAGCATAATGAAACCATAAAGTAATAGATGTATCAAAGCAAGACACGACAATATGAATTCTGTTGGCCCAGTTCTGTTTTTAATAGGAACCCTTTGAGCAAAATTTTAATCCATGCTGCTGTGGTCAAAATTGACTTTTTTGTATTCATTTAATGAATGTACTATATTTTAGTTCAGTAATGTTTTATGTTCTTACATTTATTGAATAGTTATGATTAATTTATTATCTGTTAACCACATTTTGAGCATAGACCTGAAAATTACATTTCCAACTTAAATTGTTGTAAATCTTGAATACTTTGAAGCACAGACATAAGTTTGGTCTCTTTTTAAAGAAGACACTGGGCAGCGTATTGCTGTGAAAAGTAAAAATCGTTTTCCAAAACATGTCTTACACTAAAACTGTGTGAAAATATAAACAAAAATGTAAATTTAAACAACTCATGTTCCAAATTTGAGGTTGACATGTCAAAAAAATAAGCTTTCAATAAGATTTTGTTTGGGTGAAGGATCAAACATTTGCACTACATAAAATTAATTTCCCATTTGTTTCCAATGTGGTCATTTCTGAGTGTGACTATTTTTTTCAGGACCATTTAATCCTTTCAAATCATGTTCATGATTTTTTGTGTTCACAAAACAAGTGCCATTCTGACCATTCTGATGAAGGAAAAATTAGTCTTTACACTACATGTAAAATAGTTCAATCAAAAATGACCAAACAGCACCAGAACCTACATAATACAATAGAAAGCATTGCTGATTTAGAATATAACACTTAAAACAAAAATTTAAAACAATACTCACCCGCATATCATTCCAAACCTCAATGACTTTCTTTCCTCTGCTGACCACAAAATAAGATATTTTGAAGCATGTTGGTAGCTAAACAGTTCCATTGACTTTCCATGTGGACAAAATACAATGGGAGTCAATAGGAACTAAAGCTGTTTGGTTATCAACATTCTTTAAAATATTTTCTTTTGTGTTCAGCAGAAGAAGAAAAAAATGTATACAGGTTTGGAACAACATGAACACAATTTAAATTTTTGGCTGGATCATTCCTGTAAATAGCAAGTCAAGCACGATAACACATTCATCCTGAAGATGGCAATATAAACACATTACTGTGCCATGATATGACCTCAAAAGAACCACTCAAATTGCAGAGTTACTGGGGGAAAAAACAAAGCTTTTATTCAGTCACAGAACACTTTTTTCGCTTCATCAGTGTCTCTTTTGTCTTTGTCACTATTAAGCAACGATGGCTTACTGGGCATGCATTGTATTCATGGTTGTCCTTAAGTATGGTAAGAATCACAGATATATAAGGAGAACTTTCCTGTTTGTTGCATTTCAATTTAAAAGTCACTGATAACATGCTTATTTGAAATGCATTATGTTATTATGCCTTAACAGGATGCTTTGGCGAGGACACTGTTAATCAGCCAAATGAGAATATAGCTGGCGCTGAAGGACAGCAGGTCACAATTAACTGTGAATTTAAAACACTTCAACCAACTCCATACCTTTACTGGTACATTCAACACTCTAATGGCCCTGCGTATGTGTTGATGAGAAACAAATTTGGATCAAGCAACAGTTCTGAATTTGAAGAGAGATTTGATGCCCGATTGGACTCAAATTCAGTTCCACTAACAATCAAGTATCTGCGTGTGTCTGACTCTGCTGTGTACTACTGTGCTCTGCAGCCCACAGTGACTGAAACACCTCCAAACAATGCACAAAAACATGACACCGTGATATGCAACATATCTTACATGTCAGTTAATCCACAAAAAAACGATTAAAATCTTGCTGGTTTTAAAGGCAGTATGTATGTGCTTCATTCAGCACTACTTTCCTTATACAACATTTGATTAATACACTACAACCCATTCAACTATCTGCAATGCACTTTCACATTTTAAAGCCAGTCAAAATAAACAGAGATATAGATGCAAAAACTATTTTACAAACTAGTTGTATTTCCTTATACTCCCTTGTGAAATGTGAAATGAATGGCACTCTAGAGTAATAACTCTCACATAAGACTTACATGCTTAAAGGAGGAGGAGTAAAAAGCAGCTCTCCAACATTAAGACAAGGATCTTCTTGTTTCAGTAAACCTGTACTTTTTTTCCTGACTGGCAAAGCATCATGTCAACATTTGCAGTAGTCCTATTAATAGAATCTCTCCTAATAGGTAAGATTTCCACTAATTATCACTTTAAAGTGGTTTCCGTGTATGCAATTCAGAATTATGATTTTAAAACATGGTCATTGCCCTCCATATTTTTTTCAGGTGTTACTAATGCTGAAGACATCATATTGCCCAACAATGATACAGTAATTGCTAAAGCAGATGAAAAGGTTACGCTATCTTGTAGCTACACAGGCACGGTTTACGATTTATATTGGTACCGTCAAATCCCTGGATCAGCACCTCAGTTCCTCATAATAGAATCGTCTGGATTCATAACACATGCTACTCCTCAGGTTCCTGGGATAACAATGTTCAACAGAAAAGACACAAAACGCATGGAGCTGGAGATCTTCCCTGCTGCAGTGGCATATTCTGCTCTGTACTACTGTGCTGTGAGGCCCACAGTGAAAGGAAATCCTCTGACTTCATACAAAAACCACAGCGATCCTCAATTGCAAAACAGATATACTGAAATATTTATCACCTTCTTTCTATAGATAGAAAAAGAGTTAACTCATTTTGACTCCCTATTTATTTGTGATTATAGTTTGAGTGTCAAGACATTCCATGATGGTAAAAAACAAGTTGGGATAACAGGTCTATGCATATTTGCATTCTTATTTTATTCTATTTATTAACAGGTCCTTAAAATACGCTGTTTATAGGTTGCAAAGCTTCTGTTCAATAGGTAAGTCTGTAAACAGTATGTAAGTAATATTGTACATAATACAAAGTGTACATTATTTCATAAGCTAGAACTTGTGAGAATACACAAACACTTAATGCTCACTGCATTTAATTGAGGTGTACTAGTTTCCAAATAAAACCTGAAATCCTCCTATTTTCCTTTTAGGGTGGTTGGCTTTGTAAGCTGTTCTTGACAGATAAGATATAGCAAACATTTTGCATTCTCCAGTTAATACTCATGAAACAGTTAATAATTGCTTCCAGCCAGTCATTACTGCAAAATTGTCCCTGATCAACAAAACCAAAGGATAGAGTGTCAAGATTATTTTATGATAATCATAAAAAATTATATTCACTCCCTTGGTTTCAGATACGACCTCAATGAGCATTCAAATAGGCTAGGAGCAAGTTACTGTACAGCTTGTTTTGTGGACAGTAACGTTAATATGATCATTCTTATTTAGGGAAAGCAAATTTATTCAGATTTTATGGATATTTTATGAGTCTAGGAAGCATGCAAACATTTCATTAGCTAATTTAGTGCAAATATAAAATAAGGGTGATTTACAAAATAGATTATATGTTTTACTAGACAAGCACACCAGACCAATGTTTGTGTTTCCAAGTTGTACCAGCAGAGGCAGACGTGTTAAAATGTTCTTGAACTTGAATCCAATAGAAAATAAGAACAAAAGATCAGAGTTCATAGAAGAGGCCCATAGAACCTTCAAGATTTGAAGACTCTGTGGAAGAATGGGCCAAAATCACACCTGAGCAATGCATTCCACTAGTTTCTCCATTCGGGAGGCGTCTTGAAGCTGTCATGACCAACAAAGGCATTTGAACAAAGTATTAAATACATTTCAGTAGTTCAATACTTTTCGCCTGTGTCATTCCATTTTATAACATGTAACTTAATTTCTGAAATTATTTGTTTTGTTTTATTTGTATGTATGGATTACTTGGGTTGTTACCGACATCTGGTGAAAATTTCATGTCAGCAGCACCTTTTGAAATATATTTACTGGGAAAATGGTGACGTGTTCAATACTTATTTTACCCGCTGTATACAAATTTAAGTAGCCTATATAAGTCATTCCAAGAAGGTGGGCTCCTAATGAATTTTGGTTACGTGTTTACATTTAAAAGTATAGTATACAGTGGAGAAAAAAGAACCCGCCCATTGCCAACTACCCGCCGCTGTGGCTTAACCTTAACAAAGCAAGGCATTTACCTGTCAAGCCGAAAAAAGAAAGATCTGCATCTGTTTCCAAGCGCTTTGAAGTCTCCTGTAGCGATGGGAAGCTTTACCGATGTCCACTCTTGTCTTGCTTTGAGACCTGTCGCTTTTTGCTCTTTATAATCCTCCTATTTTCCTTTTAGGGTGGTTGGCTTTGTAAGCTGTTCTTGACAGATAAGATATAGCAAACATTTTGCATTCTCCAGTTAATACTCATGAAACAGTTAATAATTGCTTCCAGCCAGTCATTACTGCAAAATTGTCCCTGATCAACAAAACCAAAGGATAGAGTGTCAAGATTATTTTATGATAATCATAAAAAATTATATTCACTCCCTTGGTTTCAGATACGACCTCAATGAGCATTCAAATAGGCTAGGAGCAAGTTACTGTACAGCTTGTTTTGTGGACAGTAACATTAATATGATCATTCTTATTTAGGGAAAGCAAATTTATTCAGATTTTATGGATATTTTATGAGTCTAGGAAGCATGCAAACATTTCATTAGCTAATTTAGTGCAAATATAAAATAAGGGTGATTTACAAAAAAGATTATATGTTTTACTAGACAAGCACACCAGACCAATGTTTGTGTTTCCAAGTTGTACCAGCAGAGGCAGACGTGTTAAAATGTTCTTGAAACATACAATTGACTGTTGTCTATTGTTAGACACCATATATTATGTTAAGTGATGGTTGAGGTTTTTTTTCTTTAGAGAGATTAAAGATTTTATTTAACATTTTATTTATTTTATCTAGTGAGTATTCAGTAGTATGTAAATTCAAGTGCAGGGATTGTCACAGTTTGGTGTTGAAGTTTGCTGTAAAAGATTCAAAAGGATGACTGTGTTTTAATGGGAGTGCAGGATTTAGGGGAGGTGCTATCTGCAGACATCCTCTGCTACACAGTGAGGGTTTGCTGTCTAACATTCTGTGCAGCAGATGAACTAATCCACTGCAAAATGGTGCTCATCTCTTTGCTTTTGTTCTGTACTCTTGCATGTAAGAATTCTTTATTTATTTTCTTACATTATTATACATTATATACATTGATTTTACATTCTATTTAATTGTATTTTTTTCTTTTTTGGTTTCTTGTGCTTTTGTATTTCATGACAATGGAGTTATTATGGAATCTTATTTACAGATGTCAGCTTTGGGAATGTCATCACACCAGTCCAGCCTGAGGTGTTTGGGACAGAGGGGGACAATATAACTCTGTCCTGTAACTACTCTTCAGCAGTTAGTCTGCAGTGGTATCGCCAATATCCAAACTCAGCTCCTGAATACCTTTTGATAATACTACATAGGACAGGGAAAGTTTCACAGAAGTCTAAAATTGTAGAACAAGATCCTCGATTCTCTGGAAAAGTGAATGAAAAGAAAACCCATGTGGATCTGGAGATCTCCTCTGCTAAAGTGACTGACTCTGCTCTGTACTACTGTGCTCTGACGCCCACAGTGACAGGAAACACAACGACACTGTACAAAAACCTGACTTCAAGTTAATCATCTAGTGGGTTAATTATTAATCATCCAGGAAATTTCTGCACACATTTGTTTTTGTTAGCTTAAAAAAATCAATAAAAATAAAAATGTGTAACTTGCTAAAAAACATTTCTTATATTTTGATATATCATTTAAGGTAGTTTTCTGTAGAACCTATAGAATTGTATCTGAGAATGCATTTTGTTTATACCTCAAATCAAAAGAAAGAAAACAATGTAAAAGTGTCTAAAACATATTTACCATTCAAGAAAGAACATTATTTCAAAATAAACATGCTGTTCTAAACTCCAACAGAAGGGGGCAACATAATCTCATGTCATGATTCACAAGCATTTCCCTGATGCTCACCCTTGATGATTAAGAAGTGCTATCAACATTTCATTTTAAACACTGAATGGAGTGTTGAGTAATGATTATTAAAGTAATACCCTGGTGAAAATATATATTTTTACGTGCTCTGTGTAATTATGATAAAGCAAATCCATTAGACATATAGATAGATCTATTTGAAATGCAGTTAGATGGTAAGGGTAAATGATTAGTGATATACCGAAGCTCACAGATCATGTTTAAGTTTCTCCCACATTATTAGTACACAATAAAGCTTCACTTGTACCAGTGTATTCAGTCACCCATTAGCTACTCTCACATATTTATTCATTTAATGAAGCCACATTCAGCAGAATTTATTACTTACAACCACTTTCATTTGCAGGTTCCAGAGCCTCAGAAGTCATCACTCCAAATAGTGACAGAGAATTTGCTCTTGAGGGTGACAATGTGACACTCTCCTGTAACTACAGCAGTTCTGCTCGCGGTGTTCACTGGTATCGGCAATACGCAGGATCACCACCACAGTTCCTCATACTGGAAGATTCAGGGGTTACAATTCAAGCTAATCCACCCGTTCCAGGAATAAACATCAAACACAGAAAAACAGAAAGCCATGTGGATCTGATCATCTCCTCTGCTAAAGTGTCAGACTCTGCTCTGTACTACTGTGCTCTGGAGCCCACAGTGACAGGAAAACAAACTACACTGTGCAAAAACCTGTATTTCAGGAAAGTATAAAAGCATACAGGATATTTCTACTGACATTTTATTATATGTATTTCATGTTTATTTTACACAACGTTATAAAATAAAATGTATTAAATAGTCTTCATTTGAAACTTAAGCAACATGAACATTGTTTCTGCAAATCTTGATAATTAGTTACAGAACCCCCATTTCTGCCTAACATGCATGTTTATAATCTATATCATGTTTATATTAAATAGTATCCCCCCAAAAAATGCATGTCACTGAAATATGTTGTAGCTTGTCATTTATCTAGCTATCTATATCTATTTATTAATATTGTTTATTTTATTCAATATGTGGAATTGTGTTCAATAACATTTCATAATGTATATTGTGTGAGATGAGGGCTGGATGTTGTCAATCTGAGTAGGAGGAGTTTAGCACAGATGTTGTACATTAGTACTGTCAGCATTTCACAAGCCTCTTTAGATCATCTGATGTTCCTGTATCTGCTGTTCACAACTGATTATTGTGCCAAAATGTTTATCTATGTAATTATATTACTATCATCAGCTCCAGGTAGGGTATTACTGAAATTAGGTATATACTGAAACATTCTTAAAAAGGTGATGAAAACATTTTAGGATAAAACCATTATTATTTTTTTTATATATATATAATTAATGATTCTCTTACTGAAACAAGAACCTGGCTTCTCAGACATGCTTTTTTAGTTAACCAAGCTAATAACAACATTGCATTATTAAGCATATACATTTTTTTGCATTTGAATTGAGAATGCACATTTGAAAGAGGAGTTATATTTTTCTTGTCTTCTTTTTGTTCTTTAAACTTAAAATGTACACTTTAAATGCAGGTTCCAGAGCGGCAGAGGTCATCACACCATACAGTGCTTTGCAGTTTGCTGTTGAGGGTAACAGTGTGACACTCTCTTGTAGCTACACTGGTTCTGTTCGAAGTCTTCACTGGTATCGTCAATACTCAGGTTCACCACCAAAGTTCCTCATCCTAGAGTCCTATGGGACAGTTACTAAAGCTGATCCTCCAGTTGCTGGAGTCTCAATCTATCACAATAAAGACAACAGTAATATGGATCTGAAGATCTCCTCTGCTGCTGTCACTGACTCCGCTCTCTACTACTGTGCTTTGGAGCCCACAGTGAAAGGAAATCCACTGCATGCTGTACAAAAAGCTCTTTAAATAAAACTGAACGTGAGAGATGAGGATGAGGTTTATGTTTTTTTTTTTTAATCACACAGATATTTATTATAAAGTTCTTATATTAGTAGATCCTTAAGAAACTCTCATACTGTGAAAATATTCTGTGGCTGAAAGTGGAAGACAGATTATTACTTTTATGAGGACATAAAACGTGTTATATGCATAACATGTGTGAGCCAAACAATGATTGTAATTAAAACTAATTGTCAATAAAATTAATTCAAAAACATTTACCATTTTAGACGGCACATTTTAAAGCACCGGGTAAAGCAACTGCACAAAACATGCTGTTCTGAGCTCCAACAGAAGGGGGCAACATTATTTCACAAGCTGTTTTATTCACACTAAACAAGCACCTGATGTCTATAAGAAACACATTTGAAGGCACAGAACGTGTTTCATATCTCACTAACCCACAGCCACATTATTCATACACAACAGAACTTCACTCAGTTCTCAGTGCTTTCATTCAACCATCAGCTACTCTTATATTTGTATTCATTTTGTAAAGCCACATTCAGCATAATTTGGAACTAACAAATTCTGTAAGTTAATAATGATAATCTAATAAATCAATTATATTTATGTAAATCAAGTATTAGACAATTAAAATCTGATCTTTAAAGTGGATTTCAGTTAAGATGGAGGAGAGGCAGATGCTACTCATAATGCTCATTACAGTTTCAGGTAAATATGTTTTTTTTTTTAATCACAATTAATTATATTTTTTGAATCAATTAATTTAAACTAATATTACTTTTATTGACAAAATAACTTCATTATACATCAGGGTATTTAAAAATATGATTCACTGCGTTTCAGGTGGATTTGCTGATAGAATTGGACCAAGTGAAGGAGATACTAATATAATCAGAAAAGAAGGAGAGTCTGTGACACTGAGCTGCACATTTGAAACTAACAGCAATGATATTTGGCTTTACTGGTACAGACAATATCCAAACAGAGAACCAGAATATTTATTTTACAAAGGTGCTCGATCAAGGAGCAGGCAGGAAGATATACCAGATGGGTTTCAATCAACTACATCCCAGACATCCACTGAACTCATTATTAACAGTTTAACTCTGACGGATTCAGCTCTCTATTACTGTGCTCTTCTAGTAGCCCAGTGATACAAAATGCCTGAGAGGCTTTACAAAAACTCACATGAATTTAATGCTTTGAAGAGTATCTAATACAATCAGTATCAAAACACATCATGTTTTTATATACCACAAACAAAGAATGTGGTAACAGCTGTGAATTTGGGAGGTTAAAAAGGTTGTGTAAGGGCATGTGAATATAATATGCATCACATGGTTTCATATGATCACTATTATATATTTTTTTCTCCTTTTATGCTGTATAAATTCTTATGGATATCATTTAAAATGATCTGAAATCAATTAAATCCTTGTAAAACAACAACAAATCAACACACACACACACACACACACACAAATCCACATCACTTTCTTACAAGAGGCTTCTTAGATTAATCAGTATATTTGACTTTACTAAAATGAAGGTCTAAATACTTTTATGGCTATAATGAAAAATATTATTTAGTTGCTAAGTTATCATCATAAACACATTTAGAATCAGAGATCACAGATCTAAGATCAGATGATCTGCTTCATAAATTCAATGAATAATGAATAATAAATAATGCCTTGGGGTGTTTTATTTTCTTTGCTCTGCTCTCTTTCATTTCGACCATTCTTTCATTTCATTTTTTTAAATCTGTTAATTTGTAAGTCTTTTCGTCATGAGATTAAAAGATGTCAATTTTAGAAATGTCATCACACCAGTTGAAACTCATATGTTATAGACAGAAGGGGACGTTATAAATCTTTCATGTAGTTACTCCTCAGCAGGAAATTTACTTAGCTTCTGGCTTCGTATATATGGACCGTCTGCTGTGAATGAGCAAAATCATGACAGGCAGAACGTGCCTCATAAATCTTTGATTGGCTAAAACAAGGTGTGGTTTGTTCAAAAACTAGAGGGGCGATATTTGACTGAGAAATGTAGACAACGTAGAAATACAGTCTAATTCATATAAAATGACAGTACAAATACAGAAAATAACCTCCATGGCAGATCACACCCAGGGTTGATCAAGACACCTCTGCTCAATTTTAGACTTAATATTTATTTAGCTATATATATGTATGTGTGTGTGTGTGTGTGTGTGTGTGTGTATACTGTACAAAACTGTACTGTATACTGTACTATATATACTGTACAAAACTCTGCCTACTGTCATTAGGTAAGGGAAAATGTACAGTCAGCCAGTCATCACTGTAAACTAAACCTTGACGGTGATCAACAGGACCCAAGAACAGAGCGTCAGGATTATAATGAGATAATTATAATTTATAAATTATTTTAGAAATAATTATAAATTATTTAGATTTGATGCATATTTTATATGAGTCTATGAAGCATGCAAACATTTCATTAGCCAGTTTAGTGCAAATACACATAAGGGTGATTTAGAATAATATAGTATATTTTACTGTGTATATAAACAAACACACCAGACAAATATCAGTGTTTCCAAGTTTTACCAGTAGAGTACAACATTTTAAAATGCACTTTAAACATACAATTGACTGTTGTAGTACTTGTTAAGACACCTTGTGTTATCCTCCTAATGGTTTTTGCTGTTTTTAAGTGATGGTTGAGATGTTTTAAATTCAAGTGCAGGAATTGTCACAGTTTGGTGTTGAAGTTTGCTGTAAAAGATTCAAAAGGATGACTGTGTTTTAATGGGAGTGCAGGTTTTAGGGGAGGTTCTATCTGCAGACATCCTCTGCTACACAGTGAGGGTTTGCTGTCTAACATTCTGTGCAGCAAATGAACTAATCCACTGCAAAATGGTGCTCATCTCTTTACTTTTGTTCTGTACTCTTGCATGTAAGAATTTTATATTTATTTTCTTATATTATTATACAATGGAATGGAGCTAATATGATTAAATCTGTTTCACAGGGGTGAGTTTTGGGAATGTCATCACACCAGTCCAGCCTGAGGTGTTTGGGACAGAGGGGGACAATATAACTCTGTCCTGTAACTACTCTTCAGCAGTTAGTCTGCAGTGGTATCGCCAATATCCAAACTCAGCTCCTGAATACCTTTTGATAATACTACAAGGGACAGGGAAAGTTTCACAGAAGTCTAAAATTGTAGAGCAAGATCCTCGATTCTCTGGAAAAGTGAATGAAAAGAAAACCCATGTGGATCTGGAGATCTCCTCTGCTAAAGTGACAGACTCTGCTCTGTACTACTGCGCCCTGGAGCCCACAGTGACAGGAAACACAACGACACTGTACAAAAACCTGACTTATGTTAATCATCCAGTGGGTTAATTGTTAATCATCCAGGAAATTCCTGAAGACATTTGTTTGTGTTAGCTTAAAATAAATTAACCAATAAAAATAAAAATAAAAATCAGTAACTTGTTAAAGAAAAACATTTCTCATGTTTTGATATATCCTTTAAGGTCGTTTTCTGTAGAATAGAATTATATGTGAGAATGCATTTTGTCTATACTTCAAATCAAAAAAAGTAAAAGTGGCTTAAGCATATTTACCATTCAAGAAAGCACATTATTTCATATAGTTCTGAGCTCCAACAGAAGGGGGCAACATAATCTCACAAATTATGTTTCACAAGCATTTCCCTGATGTTCTCCAATGCTGATTGAGAAGTGCTATCAATATTTCATTTCAAACACTGAATGTAGTGTTTAGTAATGATTATTAATAATACCTTGGTGAAAGTATATTTCACATGCTCCGTTTAATTATGATAAAGCAAATTCATTAGATTAGATCTGTTTGAAATGCAGTTAGATGGTAAGGGTAAATAACTTGTGATATACAGAAGTGCACAGAGCATGTTCTGTGTTTCTCTGACGACACCCACATTATTAGTACACAATAAAACTTCACTGAGTTCTGACTATTCAGTCACCCATTAGCTACTCTCACATTTTTATTCATTTTATAAAGCCACATTCAGCATATTTCATTAGTTACAACTCTCCAAAAATCAGTTCAATAATACAATAAACTAAAACATTTTTCTTAAAATATTTAAAGCTGACTTTAAATCAGAGGAAATGGAGAAGAGACAAATTATACTCCACTTCTCACAGCTTCAGGTACTTGACAACTACAGTAATTTACAACTTACACTAATTCTGTATTAGATCATGATACATGTAATATTATGTGATTCAAAATGCCAGAGAAGTTTTACAAAAATTCACACGAAATTAATGCTTTGAAGAGTCTTTAATCAATCAGCATAAAAAAACATCATGTTTTTATAAACCACAACTGCACAGAGCATGTTCTGTGTTTCTCTGACGACACCCACATTATTAGTACACAATAAAACTTCACTGAGTTCTGACTATTCAGTCACCCATTAGCTACTCTCACATTTTTATTCATTTTATAAAGCCACATTCAGCATATTTCATTAGTTACAACTCTCCAAAAATCAGTTCAATAATACAATAAACTAAAACATTTTTCTTAAAATATTTAAAGCTGACTTTAAATCAGAGGAAATGGAGAAGAGACAAATTATACTCCACTTCTCACAGCTTCAGGTACTTGACAACTACAGTAATTTACAACTTACACTAATTCTGTATTAGATCATGATACATGTAATATTATGTGATTCAAAATGCCAGATAAGTTTTACAAAAATTCACACGAAATTAATGCTTTGAAGAGTCTTTAATCAATCAGCATAAAAAAACATCATGTTTTTATAAACCACAACCAGGGAATGTGTTAACAGCTGTGAATTTGGGAGGTAAAAAGGGTTACATAAGGGCATGTGAATACAATTTAGCATGTATTGCATATTCTTCTCATGTCAGCTTGTTTGTTAGGTTATCTCTTTTCTCATATTATGCTGTACAAGAAGTCTCATTAAAACTACAGAAACTCACATGTATGAACAAAATGGTAATACAATATTGGCAATGAGCTGCAAAATGAAGAACAAAAAAGGATTATCAAAAAACAAAGAATTAAAAGAAATAAGTATATATTTATTTATATATATAACAGCAAGGAATATTCAGTTTATCTCTTTTTTAGGTGTTTCAGATTTAATGTCAGGTCAGGAGGAGGAGTTTAGCACAGACACTATACAGCATACAGCTGGGTAAAGATGAACATCACTCAACAGTGTGTGGAGCAGCTGCTCTGTTTTTAGCTTGTTCTTACTAGTTCAGTGAGTGAACATGTTGATCTATATTATTATACTGCTGTCATCAACTGAAGGTATAATATTGTAAAAAAAATTATTCCAACAGAAGTGTTTAAAAACTGCATTTAACAGCACTTTTATCTGCAGGTTCCAGAGCCTCAGAAGTCATCACTCCAAAAAGTGACAGAGAATTTGCTCTTGAGGGTGACAATGTGACACTCTCCTGTAACTACAGCGGTTCTGCTCGAGGTGTTCACTGGTATCGGCAATATGCAGGATCACCACCACAGTTCCTCATACTGGAAGATTCAGGGGTTACAACTCCAGCTATTCCACCCGTTCCAGGAATAACCATCAATCACAGAAAAACAGAAAGCCATGTGGATCTGATCATCTCCTCTGCTAAAGTGTCAGACTCTGCTCTGTACTACTGTGCTCTGAGGCCCACAGTCACAGGAAACCCTATAACACTGTACAGAAACAGTTTTCATATGCTTATCAAGCCTTGATAGAAATGTACAAACCATAGCTGGACTCAACAGCACAAAGGTCAAAAAGAGAGAGAGAAAGAGACAGTGTACAACTGCTAATGAAATTAACTTATTGTTAAGTAAGCTGACTTTACTCTGTGATGTACTACTGTGCTCTGGAGCCCACAGTGACAGGAAAACAAACTACACTGTACAAAAACCTCACTGTATTTCAGGAAAGTATTAAAGCATGCAGGATATTTCTAATGACATTTTATTACATACAGTATATTCATGTTTATTTTATACAATGTTATAAAATAAAATTGATAGCATTAAATAGTCTTCATTTTAAACTAATTGTAAGCAACAAAAGCTTCAAATCTGAATAATTATTGTTATAGAACCCTTATTTCGTGTCTAACATGTAAAATCTATATCATGTTAATGTTTAAGATTATCCCCATAAAATATGCCACTGAAATATGTTGTTGCTTGTCATTTATCTAGCTAGCTATCTATATCTAATTATTAATATTCTTTATTTTTATTCAATATGTGGGATTGTGTTATAAATATTGTGTGAGATGAGGGCTGGATGTTGTCAATCTGAGTAGGAGGAGTTTAGCACAGATGTTCTACATTAGGACTGTCAGCATTTCACAAGTCTCTTTAGATCATCTGATGTTTGTCTCCTCTTCACACCTGATTATTGTGCCAAAATGTTAATCTATTTAATTATATTACTATCATCAGCTCAAGGTAGGATATTGCCGCATTTGCTGAAACATTCTTAAAAGCGGGATGAAAATCTTTTAGGATGAAAACATTAATTTGCTGTTGAGGGTGACAGTGTGACACTCTCTTGTAGCTACACTGGTTCTGTTCGAGGTCTTCACTGGTATCGTCAATACTCAGGTTCACCACCAAAGTTCCTCATAATGGATTATTATGGGACAGTTACTGAAGCTGATCCTCCAGTTGCTGGAGTCTCAATCTATCACAGAAAAGACAACAGTAGTGTGGATCTGAAGATCTCCTCTGCTGCTGTCACTGACTCCGCTCTCTACTACTGTGCTTTGGAGCCCACAGTGAAAGGAAATCTACTGCATGCTGTCCAAAAAGCTCTTTAAATAAGACTGAAAGCAAGAGATGGAGATTAGGGTTTATGTTTTTAATAAATCACACAGATACAGTATGTCTTATAAAGTTAGTAGATGCTTAAGAAACAGTCATAAAATGTTCTGTGGCTGAAAGTGGAAGACATATTATCACTTTTATAAGGACATAAAATATGTTTTATGCATGAGCACAATAATTAAATGATTGGGTAACACTTTATTTTGATGGTCCCTTTTGAACATTCTGTTGACAATAATTAATGTTGCACCTACATATCTACTAACTCTCATTAGAGTATTAGTAGACTGTCTGCTTAATATCAGCTAACTCTTTATTGAGATGTATCCCCACAGAGTTTCTACTGACTACAACTAACTTTGCAAGTACGTCAACTTATTCTAGCCCTAACCCTACCAGTCTACTAATACTCTACTAACACTCTAATGAGAGTTAGTAAACATGAAGGTGCAATGTTACTTATAGTCAACAGAACGTGTTAAAGGGACCATCAAAATAAAGTGAAACCAATGATTGTGATTACAATTAAATGTAAATAAAAGTAACTTAAACACATTTACCATTTTAGATGGCACAATTAAAAGCACACTGTAAAGCAATTGGACAAAACATGCTGTTCTGAGCTCCAACAGAAGGGGGCAACATTATTTCACAAGCTGTTTTATTCACACTAAACAAGCACCTGATGTTTATAAGAAACACATTTGAAAGCACAGAACATATTTCATATTTCACTATCCCACAGCCACATTATTCGAACACAACTTAACTCAGTTCTCAGTGCTCTTTCAACCATCAGCTATACTCTCGTATTTTAGAAAGCCACATTCAGCATGAAGTGGAACCAATAAATTAATAAAGTGGAATCCATAAATTAATAATTATAATCTAATGAATCAATTTAATAAGTACTACACGCTAAAAATCTGATCTTTAAAGTGGACTTCGGTTAAGATGGAGAGGCAGATGATATTTATAATGCTCATCACAGTTTCAGGTAAATATACTTTTAATCACAATTATTAATTAATTACATTTTGTGAATCAGTCAATTTAATCTGATATCATTTTTATTGAAAACAAACAAAAAAACTTTATTACATCAGAGCATTTTAAAATATGATTCACTGCGTTTCAGGTGGATTTGCTGATAGAATTGGACCAAGTGAAGGAGATACTAATATAATCAGAGAAGAAGGAGAGTCTGTGACACTGAGCTGCACATTTGAAACTAACAGCAATGATATTTGGCTTTACTGGTACAGACAATATCCAAACAGAGAACCAGAATATATACTGTATAAAGGTGCTCGATCAAGGAGCGATGAGGAAGATATACCAGATGGGTTTCAATCAACTACATCCCAGACATCCACTGAACTCATTATTAACAGCGTAACTCTGACGGATTCAGCTCTCTATTACTGTGCTCTTCTAGTAGCCCAGTGATACAAAATACCAGAGAAGCTTTACAAAAACTCACATGAAATTAATGCTTTGAAGAGTATTTAATACAATCAGTATCAAAACACATCATGTTTTTATAAACCACAAACAGAGAATGTGGTAACAGCTGTGAATTTGGGAGGTTAAAATAAAGCTTGAATAAGAGCATGTGAATACAATATAGCATGCATATCATGGTTTCACATTATAACTTTTATATATATTTTTTCTCATTTTATGTTGTATAAATTCCTAAGGAAATAATTTAAACTGCTCTGAAATCAATTAAATCCTTGTAGAACAACAACAAAACAGCACACACACACACACACAAAAAACTTATTTATATTCATGATTATGAATTTTGTTCTTCAGGTGTCACTTTTATGAATGTAATCGCTAGTCTGAACAATAAAAAGGAGCAAATAAATAAAGGTTAAACAATAAAAAAAACATTACATAAAAATATGAACAACACTTTCTCACACAGGCTTCTTAGATTAATCAGTATATTTGACTTTACTAAAATGTACTAAACTAAAATGTTTACTAAAATCTAAATAAGTTTAAGGCTATGATGAAAAATATTACAGATCTAGGATCAGAGAGGGATGAGGAAACAGTAAAAGTAGCTCAGACATATTTACCATTCAAGAAAGCACATTATTTCATATAGTTCTGAGCTCCAACAGAAGGGGGCAACATAATCTCACAAATTATGTTTCACAAGCATTTCCCTGATGTTCTCCAATGATGATTGAGAAGTGCTATCAACATTTCATTGCAGAGAAAGCTGTGAATTTGGGAGGTAAAAGGGTTACATAAGGACATACAAATACAATTTAGGATGCATTGCATATTTTTGTCATGTTAGCTTGTTTGTTAGGTTATCTCTTTTCTCATATTATGCTGTATAAGTCTCATTAAAACTACAGAAACTCACATGTATGAACAAAATGGTAATACAATATTGGCAATGAGCTGCAAAATGAAGAACAAAAAAGGATTATCAAAAAACAAAGAATTAAAAGAAACAAGTATTTAAACAGCAAGGAATATTCAGTTTATCTCTTTTTTAAGTGTTTCAGATTTAATGTCAGGTCAGGAGGAGGAGTTTAGCACAGACACTATACAGCATACAGCTGGGTAAAGATGAACATCACTCAACACTGTGTGGAGCAGCTGCTCTGTTTTTAGCTTGTTCTTACTAGTTCAGTGAGTGAACATGTTGATCTATATTATTATACTGCTGTCATCAACTGAAGGTATAATGTTGTAAAAAATAAAAGCATTTTATTCCAACAGAAGTGTTTAAAAACTGCATTTAACAGCACTTTTATCTGCAGGTTCCAGAGCCTCAGAAGTCATCACTCCAAAAAGTGACAGAGAATTTGCTCTTGAGGGTGACAATGTGACACTCTCCTGTAACTACAGCGCTGCTGCTCGTGGTGTTCACTGGTATCGGCAATACGCAGGATCACCACCACAGTTCCTCATACTGGAAGATTCAGGGGTTACAACTCCAGCTATTCCACCCGTTCCAGGAATAACCATCAATCACAGAAAAACAGAAAGCCATGTGGATCTGATCATCTCCTCTGCTAAAGTGTCAGACTCTGCTCTGTACTACTGTGCTCTGCAGCCCACAGTCACAGGAAACCCTATAACACTGTACAGAAACAGTTTTCATATGCTTATCAAGCCTTGATAGAAATGTACAAACCATAGCTGGACTCAACAGCACAAAGGTCAAAAAGAGAGAGAGAAAGAGACAGTGTACAACTGCTAATGAAATTAACTTATTGTTAAGTAAGCTGACTTTACTTGCATAGACAGTAAGTAACTCTGAAGGGACCCTCTGAAAATCTTCCATAGAGATCCTAAATAATGCAACTACTAGAATAAACTGAACAGTTGGTTTCAGTCAGTTACAGTACATCAACCATTAAAATATATACAACTCAGAACATCTGTAATATTGTTATAGGCCTAAATGCACTGTCTAACAGATCTTTTTTAACTAAACTGCTACATATACTGTACCTGCAACAGCTATTAAATATAACAACTGTGTGCTTTGTTAAATGGATAAACTGATAAAATATTAAAAACAAATAAAAGTTCTTACAAAAGACATCTGATTAAAAAAGTATTGTATATTGGTCTTTGCTAAAATGTCAAAAAATTTGAAATAATTATATGGTAAATGATCACCACGAAAACATCCACCATAGGTTCAGAGAGAGATGATTTGCTTCACGAATTCAGGGCTGTAGTTTTAAGGGGAGGTGCAAGAGACAACCTCTGCTATTCAATGAATGAATGTTACTTCAGTAACAGTTGGTCCTGTAGATGAACCTAAACATCATCCTGAAAATGATGCTGTTTGTTTTGGCTTTGTTCTGTTGTCTTGCATGTCGGTATCTAATTTCAACTCTCAAACCCTACGTTTCTTTTTCTGCTTATTTGAATGTTTTGTTGTTAAAATGTTGTCAAATGTTGATAATCTCATCTGCAGGTGTCAGTTTTGGGGATGTCATCACACCAGTTGAAACGCATGTGTCTGGGACAGAAGGGGATTTTATAAGTCTCTCCTGTAGCTACTCCTCAGCAAGAAGTTTATTTTGGTATCGCCAGTATCCTGGATCGGCTCCTGAATTCCTTTTCCTCATTCTTCATGCTACTGGGGAAGTTTTACAAAAATCCAAAACTGTGGATCAAGATCCTCGATTCTCAGCTAAACTGAATGAAAAGAAAACTCATGTGGATCTGGAGATCTCCTCTGCTAAAGTCACAGACTCTGTGATGTACTACTGTGCTCTGGAGCCCACAGTGACAGGAAAACAAACTACACTGTACAAAAACCTCACTGTATTTTGGCAAAGTATTAAAGCATGCAGGATATTTCTACTGACATTTTACTATTCAATATAAATATAAACATAAATATGCTGATCTGCAAAAATTGTTGTTCTAGAATTCTCATTTCCGTCTAACATACCAAATCTGTATTATGTGTAAGTTTATTATTATTATATATCACTGAAATGTTGTAGCATGTTTTATATCTATCTGTATATATTTAATAATATTTTTTATTTATTGTATTCAATTTGTGGGATTGTGTTATAAATTACAATTGACTGTCATGTATTATATGAGATGAGGGCTGAATATTGTCAGTCTGTGTAGGAGGAGTTTAGCACATGCATTGTGAAATACAATAAGACTGTCAACAGTTAACAAGCCTCTTTGGATCATCTGATGTTTCTGTGTGTCTCCTGTTCAAACCTGATTACTGTGCTAACATGTTGATCTATTTAATATTACTATCATCAGCTGAAGGTAGGGTATTATTGCATATGCTGGATATTTTATAAGTACACTGTAAAAAATGATTTTGAAGTTTTTAATAAAACAAAGATGATTGGAGTATTTTTTTCTTTTACAAATAAAATACTATACTATGTTTTTCTGATTTTTAATTCAATGTGTTACTTGCAGTTTCTTCTTAATTGTGAAATTTACAAGCAATTTCTGAGTGAAAAGTTGTTCTACACCATTTTTTTTCAGTCTATAGAACACATATAGTTTTGAATTTTAATTTAGTTCTCTTTTTTAAACAAAAGAGCCCGACTATCTCAGAAATGTAACAAAGCTAATAACAAAATTGCATTTTAATAGATTTGAAAGAGGATTTTAAGAGGAAAGAGAATTTTAAATTTATGCTTCAAATGCAGGTTCCAGAGCGGCAGAGGTCATCACACCATACAGTGCTTTGCAGTTTGCTGTTGAGGGTTAACAGTGTGACACTCTCTTGTAGCTACAAACTATCATCAGCTGAAGGTAGGGTATTATTGCATATGCTGGATATTTTATAAGTACACTGTAAAAAATGATTTTGAAGTTTTTAATAAAACAAAGATGATTGGAGTATTTTTTTCTTTTACAAATAAAATACTATACTTTGTTTTTCTGATTTTTAATTCAATGTGTTACTTGCAGTTTCTTCTTAATTGTGAAATTTACAAGCAATTTCTGAGTGAAAAGTTGTTCTACACCATTTTTTTTCAGTCTATAGAACACATATAGTTTTGAAGTTTAATTTAGTTCTCTTTTTTAAGCAAAAGAGCCCGACTATCTCAGAAATGTAACAAAGCTAATAACAAAATTGCATTTTAATAGATTTGAAAGAGGATTTTAAGAGGAAAGAGAATTTTAAATTTATGCTTCAAATGCAGGTTCCAGAGCAGCAGAGGTCATCACACCATACAGTGCTTTGCAGTTTGCTGTTGAGGGTTAACAGTGTGACACTCTCTTGTAGCTACAAAGGTTCTGTTCGAGGTCTTCACTGGTATCGTCAATACTCAGGTTCACCACCAAAGTTCCTCGTAATGGATTATTATGGGACAGTGACTGAAGCTGATCCTCCAGTTGCTGGAGTCTCAATTAATCACAGAAAAGACAACAGTAATGTGGATCTGAAGATCTCCTCTGCTGCTGTCACTGACTCCGCTCTCTACTACTGTGCTTTGGAGCCCACAGTGAAAGGAAATCCACTGCATGCTGTACAAAAAGCTCTTTAAATAAGACTATGGCAGAAAGAAAGCGAGAGTTTGGGCTGAGGTTTTAAAGTACAGTAAAAAATCCCAGATTCTTCAGATATTCTTATACAGTTCTTATATTAGTAGATCCTTAAGAATCTGTCATACTGTTAAAGTATTCTGTGGCTAAAAGTGGAAGACAGATTGTCCCTTTTATGAGGACATAAAGCATTTATTCATAACGTGTAAGCACAATAATCAAAGTATTGTAAATATAAACAAATGTCAATAAAAGTAACTCAAACGTGTTTACCATTTTAAAGCACCGGGTAAAGCAACTGCACAAAACATGCTGTTCTGAGCTCCAACAGAAGGGGGCAACATTATTTCACAAGCTGTTTTATTCACACTAAACAAGCACCTGATGTTTATAAGAAACACATTTGAAGGCACAGAACGTGTTTCATATTTCACTAACCCACAGCCACATTATTCATACACAACAGAACTTCACTCAGTTCTCAGTGCTTTCATTCAACCATCAGCTACTCTTATATTTTTATTCATTTTATAAAGCCACATTCAGCATAATTTGGAACTAATAAATCAATAATCAACAATGATGATCTAATAAATCAATTTAATAAATAATTGAAACTAAAAATCTGATCTTTAAAGTGGATTTCAGTTAAGGTGGAGGAGAGAATGATACTCATAATGCTCATCACAGTTGAGTGAAAAGTTGTTCTACACCATTTTTTTTCAGTCTATAGAACACATATAGTTTTGAAGTTTAATTTAGTTCTCTTTTTTAAGCAAAAGAGCCCGACTATCTCAGAAATGTAACAAAGCTAATAACAAAATTGCATTTTAATAGATTTGAAAGAGGATTTTAAGAGGAAAGAGAATTTTAAATTTATGCTTCAAATGCAGGTTCCAGAGCAGCAGAGGTCATCACACCATACAGTGCTTTGCAGTTTGCTGTTGAGGGTTAACAGTGTGACACTCTCTTGTAGCTACACAGGTTCTGTTCGAGGTCTTCACTGGTATCGTCAATACTCAGGTTCACCACCAAAGTTCCTCGTAATGGATTATTATGGGACAGTGACTGAAGCTGATCCTCCAGTTGCTGGAGTCTCAATTAATCACAGAAAAGACAACAGTAATGTGGATCTGAAGATCTCCTCTGCTGCTGTCACTGACTCCGCTCTCTACTACTGTGCTTTGGAGCCCACAGTGAAAGGAAATCCACTGCATGCTGTACAAAAAGCTCTTTAAATAAGACTATGGCAGAAAGAAAGCGAGAGTTTGGGCTGAGGTTTTAAAGTACAGTAAAAAATCCCAGATTCTTCAGATATTCTTATACAGTTCTTATATTAGTAGATCCTTAAGAATCTGTCATACTGTTAAAGTATTCTGTGGCTAAAAGTGGAAGACAGATTGTCCCTTTTATGAGGACATAAAGCATTTATTCATAACGTGTAAGCACAATAATCAAAGTATTGTAAATATAAACAAATGTCAATAAAAGTAACTCAAACGTGTTTACCATTTTAAAGCACCGGGTAAAGCAACTGCACAAAACATGCTGTTCTGAGCTCCAACAGAAGGGGGCAACATTATTTCACAAGCTGTTTTATTCACACTAAACAAGCACCTGATGTTTATAAGAAACACATTTGAAGGCACAGAACGTGTTTCATATTTCACTAACCCACAGCCACATTATTCATACACAACAGAACTTCACTCAGTTCTCAGTGCTTTCATTCAACCATCAGCTACTCTTATATTTTTATTCATTTTATAAAGCCACATTCAGCATAATTTGGAACTAATAAATCAATAATCAACAATGATGATCTAATAAATCAATTTAATAAATAATTGAAACTAAAAATCTGATCTTTAAAGTGGATTTCAGTTAAGGTGGAGGAGAGAATGATACTCATAATGCTCATCACAGTTTCAGGTAAACTTTTAATCACAATTAATTATATTTTATACAGCTAATAATTTAATCTAATATAAATTTTATTGAACAGTATTACATCATGGTATTTTAAACTATGATTAATTGCATTTCAGGTGGATTTGCTGATAGAATTGGACCAAGTGAAGGAGATACTAATATAATCAGAGAAGAAGGAGAGTCTGTGACACTGAGCTGCACATTTGAAACTAACAGCAATGATATTTGGCTTTACTGGTACAGACAATATCCAAACAGAGAACCAGAATATTTATTTTACAAAGGTGCTCGATCAAAGAGCAGGCAGAAAGATATACCCGACGGTTTTCAGTCAACTACATCCCAGACATCCACTGAATTAATTATTAACAGTGTACCTGACAGTTCTCTATTACTGTGCTCTTGATGCTGTAGCCCAGTGATACAAAATGCCTGAGAAGCAAAACAAATACTATAAATACACAAAATTAACATTTTGAAGAGTCTTTAATAAATCAGTATCAGAACACATCATGTTTTTATAAACCACAAACAGAGAAAGTGGTAACATCTGTGAATTTAGAAGGTGAAAAAGGTTGAATAAGAGCATGTGAATATAATATAGCATGCATCACATGGTTCTCATACAGTATGCTCTCTCTATTTCATGTTATGTTCTATACATTTCTAAGGATGTTATTAAAATGATTTATAATCAATTCAAGTCTAATCAAGTCTTATGAAAAAACAACAACAAAACAAAACAAACTTGTTCTTTACATGTCACTTTTGTGAACGTCATCAAACTAGTCCAAATGACAAAAAGGAGCAAAAATCAAACAATAAGACATTACATAAAAAACCTAAAACTAAAAGTTAGAGAGATCTGCTTCAAAAATACAGGACTGTAGCTTTAAGAGGAGGTGCTAGAGACAACCTCTGCTTTACAATGAATGAATATTTACTTAACATTTGGTGTTGCAGAAAAATTGAAATAATCATCCTGGAAAATGATGCTTTTTTTGCTTTTGCTCTGTTCTCTTGTGGGTACGTATTTAATTTCATTTTCACAATTGTTTTCTTAATCTGGTCATTTGTAAGCTTTTCCTTCACGAAATTAAAAAAAAATTTCATCTGCAGATGTCAGTTTTGGGAATGTCATCACACCAGTTGAAACTCATATTTTTTCTTTTTTGGAGACTTCTGACACTCAGTTAGTCCTTCAGCAAACATATTCTACTCTTCAATAGGCTCCACCACTATATTCATCTATCTATTTTAATATTTCACCAACATGGATGTCGCTCCCCCTTTATGACTATGTCCTTCTGAGAAGGCTGTAACACTAGAACAGTATGTTCTCTTATGAATTACAGAAGCTGTGCAGCTTTTAAATTGTGTTGCACATTTCACATTACCACACCCACAATATTAGTACACAATGGAACTTCACTCATGTGCATTCTGGATACCAACACAGATCCATTCACACTATAAAACAATATTCAGGTACAGTTTTCTAAATCTAACAGTAATCGAAATACAAACTACATCTGGACTGCCAACATGGAGAGGCAGATGCTACTCATGATTCTCATCGTAGTTACAGGTAAATATACTAAATCTCACTAAACACAGTTGTAGGTTGAACAAACAATATTCCATTTTAAGGCAAAGCAAACCTCGCCCTGATGTTATACATACTGAAAAGACATGTGTAACATTTCTTATTGTTTTAATGATCTAGATCATAATGTATAAAAAATATATTTCATTTCAGGTGGATTTGCAGACAAAATTGAACCAAGAGAAGGAGATATTAATTTAATCAAGGAAGAAGGAGAATTTGTGACACTGAGCTGCACATATGATGTGGGCAGCAATAATGTTTGGCTTTACTGGTACAGACAATATCCAAATGGAGAACCTCGGTTTTTACTGCTCAAAGGTGCTCGATCACAGACCTATGAGAATATAGCAGACAATCGGTTTCGGTCGACTACGTCCCAGTCATCCACTGAAATCCTTATTGAGAAAGCAGCTCTGTCAGATTCAGCTCTCTATTACTGTGCTCTTCGAGTAGCCCAGTGATACAAAATACCAGAGAAGCTTTACAAAAACTCAAATAAAAAAATGTGCTTTGAACAGTCTTTAATCAAATAGCATCAAACCACAGTTTATTTATTTTTTGAAAGCCACAGCTCTAAAAATTTGAACGTGGCAACACCTGTGAATTTGGGAGAACATGAAAGGGTATACATAGGGGGCATGTGAAACTATCACTTATTTGTTTTTCTAAATGTTATTTAAAATTCAGAAATCACTCAGTATACAAAATGAAAGAATTTTTTAAACAACAACAAAATGAAATAAAAACAAGCAAATAAAAAAATATTTATTTTAAAGTAGTTCTCTGTCCGTTATCCCCTACAGATAAAGTAAACCTGCATAGCGATCATATATATAATGGCAAGAGGAGGAGTTTAACACAGACAATAGCACACACATAAAGTCACAATCAATCTCTGTGTGAAGCAGCTGCTCTTTGTTTAGCTTGCTCCTGGCAATTTGTTGAGTGAAAATGTTCATCTATATTATCATACTGATGTCATTAAAAGAAGGTATAATATTGTAATATTTTAATATAATATATTACTAAAATACTATACTGTATATATTGTAATACATAATATAATGCTATATAACATACTACTGTTTCAATTCTATATGAAAGATTAATATATGTTTTTACAAGATGTATGTGTGGTTGTGTTACAATTGATGCCACTTTCATTTGCAGGTTCCAGAGCCTCAGAAGTCATCACTCCAAAAAGTGACAGAGAATTTGCTCTTGAGGGTGACAATGTGACACTCTCCTGTAACTACAGCAGTTCTGCTCGAGGTGTTCACTGGTATCGGCAATACGCAGGATCACCACCACAGTTCCTCATACTGGAAGATTCAGGGGTTACAACTCCAGCTAATCCACCCGTTCCAGGAATAAACATCAAACACAGAAAAAAAGAAAGCCATGTGGATCTGATCATCTCCTCTGCTAAAGTGTCAGACTCTGCTCTGTACTACTGTGCTCTGCAGCCCACAGTGACAGGAAACACAGTAACATAGAACAAAAATATTTTATTACAATATCACTGTTTAGCAATACCCTGTCATGGTAACATAATCTAACTTAGCCAGGAATGTAGGAGTACTGTTTTGATGACCAGCAGAATGTCTGTAATTCCCTAAATTATTGCTGGGACTTGGAACATGAATTAACACATGAATGTCATAATGAAAATGTAGCAATGCAGAAAGGGTTAGGGGATAGAAAATGTCATTAGCTCAGTATTAAACAACAGAAGTCAAAAGTAGCTTGATAGAAAAACAAACCTGTGTGATTAGTGGGTGGGTCATGTCACTAACCACACCCACTTTGCCAATACACATTTGAATATCTACATTCATTCAAACTGCTGTGTCAGTGAATTGTATCTTCTTCTTCATTCACATTAAATACAGGGAATCCCTCAAGTTTGTCATTTCAGTCTCTCCTATCTCTGCAAACATGATTTGGATTAAAACAAAATAAATCACTCAGAATATTAACATGGACAGATGTCGACTGCTGATTCTTATGACAGGTACTCTTTTTTTAAAGTGTCATATATACACACTACCATTCAAAAGATTTAAAAAAAAGAAAGAAATAATATAAAAAGTGACAGTAACATTATTGTAGCATTATAGATTTAATTTAAATGCGTTAATTAGTCATTTATATTGTTTTTATTATAGCATGTTACCATTTTTTATATGATCATTCTAAAGCAAAATTCATTTTTGTAGGTGTATTTGCTGACAGCATTGTGCCAAAAGAAGAGGGTTCAAATAAAACCAGGAGAGAAGGAGAATCTGTCACGCTGAGCTGCACATATAAAAGCAAAACTAATGTTTTGCTTTACTGGTACAGACAGTATCCTAATAGAGAACCTCTGTATTTGTTATTTAAAAGTTCTCGTCCGTCTGGTGAAGTGAATGTATCAGCCAAGCGTTATAAGATAACTACATCTCCGACCTCCACTTCACTCACCATTAACAACGTGAATCTGTCAGATTCGGCTCTCTATTACTGTGCTCTAAAAGCAGGAGCCCAGTGATACAAAGTCCACAGACGCTTTACAAAAACACACACATAATTGGTGTGTCAGTGATCCACCACAACTATGTGTCTTAAACCACAAGACAACAGGATGCGGTCACACCTGCTGAAGAAACAAAAAAGTGTACCCCCACCTTTTCTTGGTTAGGTCCACCTCTTTAGGCTTCCTCAAACTTGTTGTTGTGAACTTAATTGTATGAACAAATAGCAAAATTGTATGGTGTTTATATATTGTTATACATTGTATAACACAACTCCTGATTCTTATAAGAGGTACTTTTTAAAGTGTGGTTTACATACATAACCGTTCAAATGTTTTTTTTTTAAAGACATTAATAGTTATATTCAGCAAAGGCACATTAAATTAAGCAGAGGTGACAGCAATGACATAACAAAAGATTTCTATTTCAAACAAACAGTTTACGTTTTTAAATAGGTTTCCATACATTGCAGTTTATGAATTACCGTTTTAAGGGGAGGGGCTACTGAGACATTCTAACTGGAGAAAAATAACTGAATGCTTGCTTCAGTAACAGTAACAGGTGTTGCACATTAACTTGCATATCGTCCTGAACAATGATACTCTTTGTTTTTATTTTGTTTTCTCTTGCAGGTATGTATTCTGTTCCAGACTGGCAGGATTTTTGTTTATTGCATGCTTAGCTGCTTATCCATGTCTTTAACAAGCTACATTTTTATATTTCTTTCTGTAGGCGATATTTTTGGGAATGTCATCACACCGGTCCACAATGAAGTATACAAAACAGAAAAGGACATTATATCCCTGTCCTGCAACTACTCCTCAGCAGCGAGTCTATATTGGTATCGCCAATATCCTGAATCGGCTCCTGAATTTCTTTTAGTAATTCTACATGCAAATGGGAAAGTTTTACAGAAGTCTAAAGTTGTGGAACTAGATCCTCGATTCTCAGGAAAACTGAATAAAGAGAAAACCCACACATATCTTGAAATCTCCTCTGCTAAAGTGACAGACGCAGCAACGTACTACTGTGCCCTGGAGCCCACAGTGACAGGAAAATAGACAACACTGTTCAAAAACCCTCCCTACATAGAGGGTAAAGTATACCACAGTAAACTGCATCACAGTTAATATGGCAGAAAAAAAAAAAAAATAATAAAATGCAAACTAATGTTTCTGATGTACAGACTCAGTGTTGTTTGGTTGCTTACATTTTGTATGTGCAGATGGGTTTGAAAGCTGAGACTGCTTGTGTTGAAAAGCAACCATTCCACAAGACTATTAAATCAACACATACTGGGGTTAGGTGATATTTGTAAATAAATTTCACAATTTATAAGCTGTAATGGCTTACCTAACTCCAAAATCCCCATTTAACTTAAGAAAAAATAAGTGACAATAGTAACAGTAGCAATAATATTCATTCAATGAGATTAGATTGCCATCTGGTGGGCTAGTAAAATCAGAGCCGTTAATGATTAACTTAAATGTTTTTTTTCTCTCTTTAATCATGAAAAGCTAGTTTCTGATTTCAAAAGTAGTCAGATTGGTGAATTCTAGATGGTGAATCTTGCACATCAAATGTCATTGTAACTATAAGGCTAAGCAATGTACCTTATATAGTTTTAGTTTGAGGTAGAGTATTGATCAATTAATAACCTTTGGCCATCTAACTAAACCAAACATGACAACTAAGAGTTTTTCTAGTGCAACTTCGCAAAATCAACAAGGTGCATGAAAAAACAAGGTACACATTGAACACAAAATCAACAATATTGTCATAGATTCAGATTTTGCTTCCATTCCACAAGTGTTTGGTTTTTGGTTTTGTGTTTAATAATTTCTGTTATTTATAAAATGATTATGTAAGGAGGCGGAGCTTTACACAGGCCTGTAGAACACAGACATGTTCAGTGAACAGCATCACACATCACTGAGGCGAGCAACAGCATCCTGTTGATCATGTTTACTTGTGTGCTTATACTGCTGACTTTTACTCAAGGTAAAAAATCGTACTCATTATCTTACTCAAAATCGTACTCACTACATTGCAATATTCTCATTTTAAATATGCTCAGCAATGTTCAGATCCACACTTTTTTTTCTTTTGTTTTGTTGCAGGTAACAGAGCTAAAGATGTCATCACCCCATACAGTGATGCAGCATTTGCCACCGAGACTGAGACTGTGAAACTCTCTTGTAACTACACTGGTTCTGTCGAGAGTCTTCACTGGTATCGGCAATATGCAGGTTCACCACAGTTCCTCATCCTGGATTATTCAGGATATGTTACTCATGCTAATCCTCCAGTTTCTGGAATATCCATCAGTCACAGAAAAGAAGATAACAGTGTGGATCTGATCATCTCCTCTGCTGCTGTATCAGACTCTGCTCTGTATTACTGTGCTTTGAAGCCCACAGTGACAGGAAACACTCAACACACCATACAAGAACCTGAAACACTATTAAATTGCAAATTTACAGTGATGTCTAACCATCATACATGTGAAGGCATATATTCAGTAAATATAATTGTGCTCTCAAATGGCAATTTTCTTATGAATTACTCTGAGCTTTGTATTCAAAATACAGATCCATTCATCACTGTTAAACATGAAACGATTGGACAAGATGAATTGCTGGTGATGGAAGATACAAGTTTATTCTGATGCAAACTAGTCTTCTTAAAAATTATGTAATATAGTGTTTCTGGAAAGTTTTCATAAATTCCTGTCCACTGTATAGTTGGAGCAATTTTGCACATTTTAGTCTCCATTTTGAATGCATCAGTTCTGTGATACATGTATATGTTCGTCATCTGCCACTAGGGGGTGAAGTTACAACAGAAACAATAAGTAGTTTGTATTGAGTGCATGATTTACATTGAAAATTCTAATGGTATTTTTTGTAAACACAGAATGCAACGGGCAGAATAATCAAAGATACCAAACACAAACAGACAGCAACTCTGAGCTTTATATAATAGATCAAGTACAACAGAGCAAAAGCAAATCCTATTATTTGACAGTCATCTCAGTTTTTAGTGTGGAAAGACAGAAGGTGGTCTAAAATATCAGAAACCACACCCACATTTATAGACATATTAGCTGCACAAATGACTCTCCATAAACTCATGCATTTACTTTCAACTTAAAATCATTAAGCATACTGTATAATAGCATGGCAAATTCATCTTTCATGAAGAACAATTTATTCTCTTGCAGGTATATTTGCTGACAGCATTGAACCAAAAAACAAGGACAATATAATCAGTAAAGAAGGAGAGTCTGTGACACTGAGCTGCACTTATGATGCAAGCAGCAACACTATTTTGCTGTACTGGTACAGACAGTATCCAAACAGAATACCCCAGTTTATACTATTGAAAGGTGCTCCATCACAGAGTGCTAGTGAGGACAGGGCCCTTTCCTTGAAGAATGCCTCAACCTCCTCCTCCCTCGTATATATATATAAATTACACACTGCCCTTTACCCACTGTTCGTCTATAGTGTAAATTTTTTAAACACTTAAAATATTTTAAAGCCTATATTATTTTTTTAACTCTACAGTTGTGCAAAAAAATTAATTTTAAAGATTCTTGAAGATGAAAAAATTGCCAAAAATGTGTCTCCTTGTGGAAAACAAAGACTTTTAAGATGAAAATGACATGAATTTACCAATATAACCAGTAGATGGCAGCAGAGGATCAATCATCAGCTCAGTTGCCATTTCCACTCTCTAGTATTTGTCACATCTTGCTTTTGGATTTATTAAAAAATTACTATTATACCGAATTTTTGTACTTTTACTGTACTGAAGTATAAATACATAAGTTCATTATTAATGGTATAATAATTAAATAATAAGTATTTATTCAAAAATAAAAGTATTTTATCTTTAACTGTAGAAGCTGCTAAATATATTCAGCCAACACAGACTTGTCTCTGCTGTAGTTTTGTTACTCTGAATGTACTTTGCATTAATGCACAGGGATATTTTGACATCGGCTTGTCAGATATTGTCATCCATTGCTACAATATTTATCACTGTCAATCATAGCAATGACTAGCGGAACAATTTTGCTGATTCACTCGCGTAATTTTTTGTCATTCCTGAAACAGTATGCGTGAACAAACAAAACTTTTCTTAAAATTTTAAATGGATTATGTGAGAAACCTTTGTTTCTTGTTATAATGGGAAGATCTGCGAGCGCGTAGAACTCCGTAAACTCGTGAAAACAAGAAGTTCAGAGCGGATGCTGACTAACCTACAGTTAACACCTCTGATCTGATTCTGATCTGACTTGGGCATGACACATCGCTATGGAAATAATAAGATGATACGTATTAGATAAATTATGTAATATTGCGTTTTTGTATAATTACCATTGTCCATTGACACAATATATCACCATTAAAAAAAATTTTTTTAAATCAAGCTGTCATTTCATGTACTCTCGGGGGCCCCCTGGTGGCCACGGGGGCCCTAAGCA
>NW_015507688.1:84989-85902 GCF_001515645.1 Sinocyclocheilus grahami | reverse complement strand
CTTCTAACCTAAAACAACAAAATGAACACATTTGGATTTAGACCAGAAAAAACAAGTCGAATTGAAGTGAGTTTTTGCTTGAAACAAGAAAATTAATCTGCCAAACAGAAAACAAGATTATTTTTCTTACCCCATTGGCAGATTATTTTGCTTGTTTCAAGCAAAAACTCACTTCAATTCGACTTGTTTTTTCTGAAAACAAGACAATCATTTTTACTTGTCTAGAAAATCCTTCTTGATTTAAGAATTTATAGATATTTTGGCTGGAAACAAGACAAAAGATCTGAGCTAGAAAAGCATTTTTTGCAGTGCAAGCGGTCCGAAATTTAGCGCACATGAGCCTTTTTGCCGCATATAGGCGTATCAGTGTGTATTTTTACCATATGGAAATTCAATATTTAAGTTAAATAACTGTCAATATTATATACGTTTAATCATTTCAGCTTTACATGCTAACGTTAGCTTCGAAAGTGTTCACATAGCCTAACGCCAGCAGCCGTACGGCACAACTTCAGCAAACGTTTAAAAAGCTAAACTTTTCATAAAATGTAAGCATTACGAGATACACAGTTGTTACGGTAGCTAATGTCTACAAATATAAAAGTATAAATACCTTTTCGACCGACGCAAGCGAAACTCAAGGCCGTGTCTGAGGAACACGGAGGACCGTTAACTGTCACTACGCAGCGGAGCGTTGCCATGGATACACGCTGCTGCCCTGAAGTGATGCCATTCGATCATGTGCTCATTTGAGCGATGCTTGCTTACAGCCACACTGGGACATTTTACAATGTATTCAAATCTATTATACTGTAGTAAAAAATAATAATAATATAAATCTGCAAAACATTTTGCATTCTATTATCACAGTTAAAAAAGGGATTTTGTTTTAAGGAATGTTTAAAATCCAATA
>NW_015507688.1:75901-77724 GCF_001515645.1 Sinocyclocheilus grahami | reverse complement strand
GCTATGACCGGAAACACTGGCATCTAACATGCCTTGGGGAAAAAACAGTTAATCTTAAAAAAACAAAAATCATATACATAAACCAGAATAGGAAATAAAACCGTTATCGAATAAGCATGTGTCCTATTCTGTGTCCTCAACTCCTGAAAAATTGGTGTCTCATATTTTACATATGTATGTGTGAGAAAATATTCAGATGCAACTCCATTTGTAATCATTAATATTTTCATAAGTAACTAATTTAATTACACTTTTTTTCTCTTTAAGTGTAACAGATTACAGTTACATTTATTTTGTAATTAAATTAAAGCTGTGTCCCAATTCACGATGCATCCTCCAAGGCTGCATTTGAAGGCCGATTGTGTCATGACGGCGCGACGAAGGCTGTCCCAATTCACGATGCATCCTCCGAAGGCTGCATTTGAAGACCGATTGCGTCATGACGGCGCGACGAAGGCCGTCCCAATTCACGATGCATCCTCCGAAGGCTGCATTTGAAGGCCGATTGTGTCATGACGGCGCGACGAAGGCCGTCCCAATTCACGGTGCATCCTCCGAAGGCTGCATTTGAAGGCCGATTGCGTCATGACGGCGCGACGAAGGCCGTCCCAATTCACGATGCATCCTCCGAAGGCTGCATTTGAAGGCTGATTGCATCACCGCGGCACGACGATGCCTGCCGCAATTCGAACGCGACTTCAAATGAGCCCTCCGTTTCTCCTGCAAATTATGGATCCTTCGCAGCCTACCCTATACCAGAATTCATAGCGCGCCAGTGAAGACGGGGTTTTTATTCAAACAAAGTGGGTGACGGTTCTGTGGCGGCCGGCAAATACACTTAGTTCTATAAATGTAAGTATTGTGTTTGAATGTACTGAAATAGCTTGTATTTTTATTTTATTGTTGTTATTATTTTAGCGCTGTCATGCAAGATATGTCCACAAACTTTCTAAGCAAACTTGATGATCCAGAAATATGATTTCTGGAGTATTTTGTACGCATGTCCTGCTGTGTCATATTTTGCAGTCCTGTCTTAATTTTCATAAGTCTTTCCTTTTGTCTTGTTTTAGGACAGTTCTGGAGAAAATGGGGCTGCTGGGAAACTTAAACAAGAAATGAAAGTTGTTCTGTACATTACTTTTGTAATTTGATTAGTTATTTGTAAATGAAGTAATTTCTGTGCATTGTTTTATTTTTGTATTATAAGTTGTAACTTGTAAATAAAAGACAATAAATAATTAATTATAAACATTGTTTATTTTTGCAAAGCAACTTATAATTTCTAAATGACAGAAATGTGCTTAAATTCAACATCAGAAAAAACAACAAAAATTAAATGAACAATACATAAGATTGAGGGGAAAAAAAGTTATGTAGCCTTTGATAAAAGCCTTCCGCAAACACCTACGTTCTCCAATAACAATGATTTTCGCAAAATGAATGATTAATTATCAATTGAGAATTTATTATTATTATGGTCTGGTGAAAATAATAAATAAAAAGAGTAGGGCTGCTGTGAGTGCAGGCAGCATATTTCAACCCAGTAGCATGACAACACACCGGCCCTCCGGGAATCCTCCCGGTGCTCCCGATTAGCCAATCCGGGCCTGTATATAGGCCTAGCCGGGGGTGAACCATCACCAACATTTCCTCCAGTATAAGGTATAATAAATACAGTCAAAAACTAACAATTCAGGCTCCAGAGTTATTTTCAGTTTCATTACAAATCTCAGGATGGCAGCTCTCTTCTCGCACCATTGCCACGCGACATGAGCATTAATCGGGAACACCTGCGAAGGCTAGACTCGGAGCGTCCTCCGAAG
>NW_015507688.1:74939-75416 GCF_001515645.1 Sinocyclocheilus grahami | reverse complement strand
CGAAGGATGCGGTCTTTGAAATGGGACACAGCTTAAGTGTGTTATGCTACTTCATCTGGGGGGCATATTTGGAGTTTCTGCATGAGAGCGCCCTCTGGTTTTCGGATGCAGCAGCATCTAGCCGTACTTCACTGACAAAGTGTGCATAAATCGCAGCCAACCACCAAATCATGTGTGGTTTATTTGCGATTAATCGTGCAGCCTACTGCAGATGCAAATGCCACTCAAAACGCCAGCTTCCTTACATCAATGAAAAGGTATTTTAGTCTAATATAAAGGCTGGTAGGATTATGATAATAATGAACATTTGATCAAATAAAGTGAGCACACCATAGTTATGTTTGAGATCATTTTACTTTAAACAGCGGCAATGTTCATTTTATTTTTATTTGTCTTTTATTTAATCAGGTAACACTTTCTGAGATTAAAAATTACAGAAGTGACCCGGCAAAGATGCAGCACTACATTTCATAAGAA
>NW_015507688.1:69768-72736 GCF_001515645.1 Sinocyclocheilus grahami | reverse complement strand
AACCAATGCAGTCTGAGCCGGAAAGAGAATTGATTAGTTCATCTTCACACATTTAGAAACTTTAAGAAGTAAAAAGCTACAATTTGAGACCAGAAACGCATCACGTAACTGTAAGAGTAAATAATAATTATAATAATGATGATAATAATAATAATAATAACTATGCACCCGTTTGTAAGGAAGCTTGTAAATGAATTAATTTCTCTATCCAATGCTGTCACGTCACGTGACAAAAGAACGAACGATTCGAAAGACTCGAGAGATGAACTAATCAAGTCTTAATCAGAATGTGCTGCGTGGAAAAAATCTGTCTTTATTCAAAACTGGTTTGACAAAGGTGTAATTTTTGTTTTAGATTTGTTAAAAAAAGATGGTAACTTTTATTCCTATTCCAAATTTTCAGAAATCCACAAAAAAAGTGGATACCTCACCTAGTGTATGAATGGGTTATTCATTTAAGTTGGACATCTCTTCTCAATGCACATTCTGTAATTCTCATTTGGAAACAATATCACACTTATTTTTTGAATGTGAGTATGCAAAGGATTTTTGGAATATATAAATATCTTGGCTTGTTTTCTCAGCTTACAACAAACTGTTGAGGTAATTAATGCACTATTTTCAATTTGGGAATCAGGATCAAAGGAGCTGGATGATATCTTAAAACTTAACTCTTTGTGGCCTATTTCATCTTCACAAATGTAAAGTTACTGAGTGTATGCCCAATTTTAGGATTTTTTTGTATTGATTTGAAATTATTTTCTTAATCTCTCTGCTCATCACTTAAGAAAGCTGCTTTCTACTGTATTGATGGAAAAAATATTGACTTTGATGTAAGGGTTACCTCCTGTGTATTCTTTGAAGTTGACATTTTATGTGTAATTTTCCATTTAAGTGAGTTTTTATTTTAATTTATTTATGATTTATTTATTTATTTTAAAAAAAAGATCTTTAACTTTTTATTTATTTGTTTTTGTTTTGTTTATATTTCATTTTTATTATTCTTTATGTATTTATTGTTTTGTATTCTGGGTGTGTGTATTTTATTGCTATGACTGTATCCCCTGTGAATGTTATATCTTCAATACAAAAAATTAAAAAAAGAACTAATCAATTCTCTTTCCGGCTCAGACTGCATTGGTTAAAGCGTATGGGGCTGTCACGTGATGAACGAATGACTCAAACCCGAAGACTCGAGATTAACTAATCAATTCTCTTTCCGGCTCAGACTGCATTGGTTAAGTGTATGGTGCTGTCACGTGATGAAGGAACGACTCGGAAAACCTGAAGACTCAAAACAGGTGAACTACTTGATTAATTCCAGTACAGAACCTATATGATGTTGCGCATGCGCGACTGAACGAATCACTCCCCGAGACGACTCCTTCTTCTTGAGTCACATTAAAGATTTGTTCAAAATGAACGAATCGTTCAAGAACGACCCAACACTACTGGAAGTACATTCTTCAAGCATCAATTCAGTCGCATCTTCCTCTAACTTGATATGTTAAGGTAAATTTCGGATTTCTGCTTACTAAATGATTTGTATGCTTGCCTATCTACACGGCCTGAAATTTGGTGTGAGGTTGCGGGTATTGCATACAGTGTTAACTCCGGCAAGTGCCACGTTCGGGAAATTCCCACTCACTTATAAGACACGCGATCTGTGCTGCCTCGTGTCTCTCTCTCTCTCTCTCTCTCTCTCTCTCTCTCTCACGTGCATTCTGCAGCAGTCACTTGGATACGTCGTTGTTGCTTGTTGAACTTGTTGACTTTTGATGAGTTTGAGCGCGTAATGCGCGCTGTGAAAAAATGTTGGAAACAAATAGAGGACCAAATCTGCACCTTATTGATGACCCGTGGCGTTAATATACTGCATCTGTGCCAGCGTGTGATGTAATAAAACTGCAGCTCGTTAATAATCGTTTTTTTTTTAATCCATTTTATACAATCCGCCTTCATTTAGCAAGTGCACTCGCGCTTAAACAATTTTCAAGTTCAGCACTTTTTGTTCCATTCAGTTGTGGATGCTGCTGATTCACCGAGACCGCCGCGGCTCAGCAAAGAGACATGCGTGTGTGTGAGTGAGTGTGAGAGAGAGTGTGTGTGTGTGTGTGTGTGTGTGAGTGAGTGTGAGAGAGCGTGATGAAGGAACGACTCAAACCCGAAGACTCGAGAGATGAACTAATCAATTCTCTTTCCGGCTCAGACTGCATTGGTTAAAGCGTATGGGGCTGTCACGTGATGAACGAATGACTCAAACCCGAAGACTCGAGATTAACTAATCAATTCTCTTTCCGGCTCAGACTGCATTGGTTAAAGCGTATGGGGCTGTCACGTGATGAACGAATGACTCAAACCCGAAGACTCGAGATTAACTAATCAATTCTCTTTCCGGCTCAGACTGCATTGGTTAAGTGTATGGTGCTGTCACGTGATGAAGGAACGACTCGGAAAACCTGAAGACTCAAAACAGGTGAACTACTTGATTAATTCCAGTACAGAACCTATATGATGTTGCGCATGCGCGACTGAACGAATCACTCCCCGAGACGACTCCTTCTTCTTGAGTCACATTAAAGATTTGTTCAAAATGAACGAATCGTTCAAGAACGACCCAACACTACTGGAAGTACATTCTTCAAGCATCAATTCAGTCGCATCTTCCTCTAACTTGATATGTTAAGGTAAATTTCGGATTTCTGCTTACTAAATGATTTGTATGCTTGCCTATCTACACGGCCTGAAATTTGGTGTGAGGTTGCGGGTATTGCATACAGTGTTAACTCCGGCAAGTGCCACGTTCGGGAAATTCCCACTCACTTATAAGACACGCGATCTGTGCTGCCTCGTGTCTCTCTCTCTCTCTCTCTCTCTCTCTCTCTCTCTCTCTCACGTGCATTCTGCAGCAGTCACTTGGATACGTCGTTGTTGCTTGTTGAACTTGTTGACTTTTGATGAGTTTGAG
>NW_015507688.1:58821-67532 GCF_001515645.1 Sinocyclocheilus grahami | reverse complement strand
CAGTGTCTCTGTAATTTAGAGACACTTATAAATGAGGTGTTTAACATTTACAAATATTATAAAGTTCTTAAAGGGATAGTTCACCCAAAAATTAAAACTGTCATCATTTAGGCTATACTCAGCATCATGTCATTCCAAACCTGTATGAATTTCTTTCTTCTGTGGAACATAAAATAAGATTTTTTGAGAAATTCAAGAAATGTTTGTCCATACAGTAGAACTCAAGAGTAACCAAAATGGTTTGGTAACATTCTATAAAATATCTTTTGTGTTTTACAGAAGAAAGTAAGTCATACAGGTTTGGAAAGACATGAGGGTGAGGAAAGGATGACAGCATTAATTAGCAGTAAATTTCCTATGTTCTAGCACCAAATCAATGCTTATACTGTCAAGTGCATTTCTATGTGATAAAAATGCAGTAGGCTATTAGTTTTTTGCAATTTGCTGTGAATTCAGTAATATATCATTATTTGTTTTTGTCCTAATTTATCTATTTATTTACTTACTCCAATTGAAGGCCCTATAACCAGTGGTGGACAGTAATGGAGTAGCTTTACTTCGTTACTGTACTTAAGTACATTTTTCAAGTATCTGTACTTTACTGGAGACGTTTTATTTTTGAGTAACTTTTACTTTTACTTCACTACATTCCAAAGCATAAGATCGTACTTTTTACTTCACTACATTTCATAAAACTTATAGTTACTCCTTATAATATATCACATGCTCTGAGATGCAGAAGCGGCGTCTGATTCAAGAACGAACTGATTCTTTTCAATGAACCTTTTAAATCGGTTCGCAAATCGCACCAAACGATTCATTCACGAATTAGAATGATCCGATTGCAGCTGTTCTCGAGTCGACGACTCACTGATTCAAATGAACCGTTTAGTGCGAGTCTCCAGTGAACTGAACTCACAAGTAAGAACCGGGAGATCTTGTCAGATGCTGTTAAAAGTAAGTTACTAATGTCTAATTTTAGGATTAATTATTGTAACTGAAAATCATATTTAGGTCAAAACTGTCAGTTGTTTGTGAACTAAATCTCCTGTAAGGGTGATCTGTTTAAGCCCACTGAAATGACTGAATGCAGACACGTCAACATCTGTCTCTGTTTTAGGTAAAAAAAAAAAAAAAAAAAACGAAACATTAAAATAACACAGACTAAATAAAATAATTAATGCGCGTTCATATTCCCCGCTGCCGTAACGTTAATAGTTTTATTAAAATGCTATGCATTTAGCCCTATGTGACGTCTGTTTTTATATAGTTTATCAACAGTATACATTTTTATATTGTTTGGATTAACTAGCCGAGTAGACAGATATAAATGTTTATTCATAACCATACAGAAAATAAGTAAATATTGTTAGCTGATGCTAACTGTCTAGCTAACGAGCTTGCTGGTGCTAAGTTGAGGTAATTTTTAGACATAAAGTCCAAATATTGTTATTCAACCACCTAGATAGATTACACCTGAGGGAAAAGAAAGGATGTGATGTTCAGAACATGGTAACTACAGTAATTATCACAGTGGGAAGTGATGCCCTCTGGGGCCATTTGGCCAGGGGTGTTTTACACCACAGACGAGGCTTGAGAAGAAACAAAACATTATGAAAATAGAATTATATTTTCTTTAAAATGTTCTTCCTAACTTCAGGCCTTATTCTCATGTCATATATAACTGTGATGTTCTGCAAAACAACAAGCTTTAAACACTTGTTTCTTGCTGGTGAGAATCAGATGGTCAGATCTGTTTTCTCTCAGGTACACTGCAGTGTAAGCTTCACAGTGAACATTACTACATCACTATCGTCAACATAGTCCATTTCAACAACCAAAATATACCTTGACTCCATATACAGGTACATCGCAGTGTAAGCTTCACAGTGAACATCACTACATCACTCTCGTCAACGTCCATATCAACAACACAAATATATCTTGACTCCATATAGTGGTTATTTTGGGAAAATCACAGGTATTTTGAGCAGCAGGATTATAAAAAATATGTGCTAATAAGCCTATATAAAGAAAATTGCAAAATAAATCTATCTATCAGTACTTTTTTACTTAAGTACATAAAAAATCGAGTACTTTTGTACTTTCACTCGAGTAAAATTGAAAAAGGAATACTTTTACTTTTACTGGAGTAATATTTTATTATACGTATCTGTACTTTTACTCAAGTACTTGATTTGTGTACTTCGTCCACCACTGCCTATAACACAGCGAAACATTCACAGGGGAACTTGAGGGCCGGGTAGGCTGGATTTGTCCAGGGCCGAAATTTAACCCCAGACCAGCCCTGTACCCATCACTACGCAACAAATAATGGCGTGGCGGGCGCACTGGTTTCCTTTGCATTGAAGTAATAACGAAAAGTAAAAAAATGCCTGGAGACTCACACCGTGTCTACACCAGATGCAGCAAAATACTATAGAACCCATTATAATCGGTGATGCGGCAAAATTTTACGCTGCAGCTCTTCTTCTTGGTTTTCTCTGACGCACTAACTCTGCAGCAGCACTTCTTCTTCATCGTCTCGTCTGATGCGCTCACTCAACCAAGCGCTCTAACCACAACCTCGCCCCTTATATTTGATTGTTCTTTTCATTTATGAAGAATTATAAGCGTGTGCATGATGTGATTTAGCCTGTGCACATTTGTTCAAAAGCCTGGCAGAGTGATCACCAGATGCTAGGCTAAAGTTTTGTGTTGTTTACAGAAAGGATGCGCGTTCTCATCTTTTTTTCCTGTTAATTATCATGTTGCACTGCATGTCTGCATGTTTTTCTTCAAAGCACCAACTTGGAATGCCTAATGTTGGTTTGATTGCTTGTGTTACATGATAAAATAAATAATCTTGCGTACCTGATATAACAGATTTAATGCGAGTGCGGTTCGGGTCGCGACTCGTGGTCTTTGTCAAACGGTTCTGGTCTGGTACAGACTTAAATGAGTGCTGCTGTCAGATAATGGGTCGGGTGTTCTGTTAAGTACTGCTGGTGCACGTTTACCAAACAGGACCCGTGCAGGCTTTAAACTGCTTTGTGTCTCTCCGTCAGATAACCTCATGTGCGTGATGCTCCATTACAGGTAGCTATTTCCCTAAACCTCCACACAGCTCGTATTTTTCCGCCAAGGGGTGAGAACATAATGATTACGAAAACGATTATTTATTTTTGATAATTATTATTTTATTTCAGTTAGTTTTACAATAGCTGTTGTTAGTTTAGTTTCGTTTTAGTATTTTGACGTTTTTTTTATTTCAGTTTACGAAGTTGTTTTTTCATCAATAGTTTGTCATAGTTTTCATTTATGAAAATAACCTTGCGCTGTAGTCCAAACGAGCCGTTCATTGTAGTTCTTGAAAAGCGATTTTTTAAAAACGAAATATCTCCCTTTGGAGTGGACTTTGAGATTTGTAACTTTCTAGATCGTTTTTATGCCCATACATACACACTGACTAAAATTAAAAAAGTGAAAAAGCATAATAGGACCCCTTTAATGTTTTATGTGCAACAACAGCATGCTGCCTCAGTGACCTTACACATGATTTTAAATCTATTTTTTCAAACTTTATGATTTAAATGGGGATGTTTGTACTGAGAATAACTTTCATCTTTTCTTCAACTGAATACTGTTTCCGTGCTGTTTTGATGTATTTTAAAGAGTTGGCAGTCAAAATTAAAACTGCTGGATGATAGATACTCTTCATTCTTTACGACAAACAAGATAATGGGAATTACAGAATGTACAACGTTTTTAAAATGTATCAAATGCGGTGTACAGCGTTTATTATGAGGGGCTCAGTACTCACTACTCAATACTCATGAGTACTTTTAAATAGGCTACTCTTTTACTCTTACTCAAGAAATACACACACACACTGTCACTTTAATCAGTCTGAATAAGCTCTTTTGCCCTACAATCATTATATCTGCACTGTTGTTTACTGTTGTTGTTGTTTATCTGCCATATGCCTTGTGCTTTATATATATTTTTTTACATTACCTTATTTGTATAGTTGTATTTTGTATTTAATCTGTATTTATGTTATCTGTATGCACCAAGGGTCTGAGAGTAACGCAATTTCAATTCTCTGTGTGTATGTGCTGTACATGTGGAAGAATTGACAATAAAGCAGACTTGACTTGACTTGACTTGACTAAAATTAAAAAAGTGAAAAAGCATAATAGGACCCCTTTAATATTTTATGTGCAACAACAGCATGCTGTCTCAGTGGCCTTACACATGATTTTAAATCTATTTTTTCAAACTTTATGATTTAAATGGGGATGTTTGTACTGAGAATAACTTTCATCTTTTCTTCAACTGAATACTGTTTCCGTGCTGTTTTGATGTATTTTAAAGAGTTGGCAGTCAAAATTAAAACTGCTGGATGATAGATACTCTTCATTCTTTACGACAAACAAGATAATGTGAATTACAGAATGTACAACGTTTTTAAAATGTATCAAATGCGGTGTACAGCGTTTATTATGAGGGGCTCAGTACTCACTACTCAATACTCATGAGTACTTTTAAATAGGCTACTCTTTTACTCTTACTCAAGTAGTTTTTTGGATAAGTACTTTTACTCTACTCACACTACGTTTTTTGGAAGGTAATGGTACTTTTACTTGAGTATATTTTTTCAGGACTCTTTCCACCACTGCTTGTTTCTTTGATCTTGAAAATAACAGATTTAGTTTTAGTCACATTCAAAGTCAGTTTTAGGCCAGAAGGCCACAAAGCCTTCGTTGCACAACATCAAAAGCACTCTGGAGTAAGGACACAGCTTGGTGTAATTTAGGTGCACTACAATAAATCTCAGTGTCATCAGCATAAAAATGAGGACACCCCTCATAATCTGCAATGGTGCAGATGAATGGCCTTCCATTTGCACACAATGGGCCTCATTTATGAAACACGAGCAGAATAAATGTTTGTGTAAATTGTTCGTAAAGCTGTGCTGATGTAAATTTTCGGATTCATGAAAGTGTTCGTATTTTCAAAATGTTAGTTGGTACCAAAGAAATTTACACCTGCTCCCTGCCACGTGTAAATGGTGCGTAAACGGACTGTGTTCTTTTTGCCAAACAGATAACACTGAATTTTAATGCACTGCCATCATAATATTGTACAAGTTTGTTTGCACCGGGTTTTTGTTTTTTTTGTAGCTGAGAGTTGATAAAGTATTTAGCTTTGGGTAAAATGCAGCGCTTGACACGGTCACTTTTTACCCAGCCATCCAATCAGTGGACAAGAGGCGGGACAAATACTACACCGACCAATCATCCTACTTGTACAACAACTGAACAACAATAGAGAAGCTAACATTGCTGGTTAATGCATTTTTATATTTAGTAATATTCTTCAAAATGTACTGCCGTGGATATTCCACATCATAGCAACCAAATCGACAAGCTGGAAAAATGCTGTGCCACCAAAGCATTCTCAAGCGCCACCATCTGGTCGTTTAAAGAAGAGTGCCTGGAATTTTTCAGCAGGCTAAAAACTCTTTGGTGGGCACACGTTATTGAATATCTATTGTTAGGCATATGGCCTATTAGTCTTTTTTTGCATTTATGCAATATACTGGAGCCAAACCTGAGAAAGTAGACCAGAATATTCCACTGCGTTCCTGGACACGCAATTTGCGTAGCTGTAATTCATAGGCGGGGATTATGGTAATTGTGAATGAGCGTGCATGAGCATCCTATTTACGAATTAATGGAATTAATTAACATACACGTTTAACTATCAAATCGGACGTTTACGAAGCGTTTGTGAATCCGGAGGAGAGTTTTCGGGAAAGTCCGTTTTACGAGCAAATTACTCTGAATTTACTCCTATATTTACGAATGTTTCATGAATGAGGCCCATTGAGTGTGCCTGGAATTATTATTATTATCATTAATAAACATGCGCTTTTCAAAATATATTGTGAATATATATTTAAATATATATTTCAAAATATATAACTCCTGGTTCTCTTCTACATTATCGAATTTGCTTCATGAGCGTGACGTCGCTTGGGCTAGAGCAAGGCATTCCGATCTTCAATCCGATTGGCTTTGTTTTAGACAATTACATTACAACAGATGTACAATGATGACAAGGAAAACCAAAGCTGATCTTTTTAAAATGAAACAACTTGTAATCTAAACAAACCTAAGAAATGCTGGAAACATATTGACTCTATTTCAGGTGCAAAAACGTCTGTAGGACTTCCATTGTACATAATGGACAATACCATAAAAATCTCAAATAAAGGAGAAATGCTGAACTGTTTTAAAGGGGTCATACCCTAACCCATTTACAACACTGTTCCTGAACACTTCAACCCAAATGTTCAGATGTGTGCAGCACATTTTATAGAAGACTGTTTCCTGATCCTGGGAGAGTAGACTACAATGCCGGCTGTTCTGACTCACAGACTGTAAGTATGTTTTCATATTTAAAGAATTTGCCGCTGATGATTCAAACGTGAGTTTTGGGCAGTGTAGAGTAGCACTTGTTGTTTGTCTTTTCTCAGATCAGAAATGCAGACAGGGTTTTATGTTTACGGTGCGATGCAACACAACACGTATAAAGACAGTATAAGTCATTATAATCTGTAATTATGTCCCCACTGGATGCAACAAATGCCTCGTTTATAATGGATTTTAATGTTTTTGTCTCGTCGCTCCGGCCGGACAGGGCATCATCACAGTATGGTGAGGTGCGTAACATTTCCGTCACACGCTTGAGATATTCGGCCAATCACAACGCACTGGATAGCTGGCCAATCACAGCACACCTCACTTTTCAGACCGATGAGCTTTGTAAAAATCAATGAGTTTCAGAAAGGCGGGGCATAGAGGAGAAACAATAATGTACAGTATGTGGAAAATAATGTGTTTTTTTAACCTTAAACTGCATAAACACATTTCATTACACCAAATACACAAAATAATGTTCTGTTTAGCAGCATCATATGACCCCTTTAATAAACATTTTGTTGCTGTAGGATCGTCGCTTAAGGTACCTAAAACTATAGATATGAATAATGATATGGAAAACAGAGGAAGGCATTTAACAGCTCTTAATTTTAGTTTTAAACCGCTTTCTACTTGTCAGGAAAAAAAAGCTCTCAAACTACTAGATGTAAATAAGCTGGTCCTGACAAATTATAACTTTTTTTTAAATTAGCTGCAGATTACATTGCTGTCCATTTGACATATATTTATAATCTTTCACGGAGTCTAAATTAATTTCCAAATATATGGAAGTCTGACTTTGTTGTCCCACTGTTAAAAGGAGGAGATCCTTCCGATATGAATAACTATAGGCCGATTTCTAAACTTTGTATTTTGTCTAAAGTTTTTGAATCTCTTATTAGTGAGCAGTTGATTTCATATCTTACGGAACATGATATTTTATCATATAATCAGTCTGGTTTTAGTAAACAACACAGCACAACCACAGCTGCGACTAGGGTTATGAACAATATCACTGAGGCGCATGATAAAGGTCATTATTGTGTATCACTTTTTATCGATCTGTCCAAGGCTTTCGATACCATTGATTTAAGTTTATTAAAAACTAGACTGAAACAAATTGGAATGTCAAATGAGACAACCTCTTGGTTTAAAAGCTACTTAGTGGGCAGAACACAATGGGCCTCATTCATGAAACATTCGTAAATATATGTTGAGTAAATTCAGAGTAATTTGCGCGTAAAACGGACTTTCCCGAAAACTCTCCTCCGGATTCACAAATGCTTCGTAAACGTCCGATTTGATAGTTAAACGTGTATGTTAATTAATTCCATTCATTCGAAATAGGGCTCTCGTGCACGCTCATTCACAATTACCATAATCCCCGCCTATGAATTACAGCTACGCAAATTGCGTGTCCAGGAACGCAGTGGAATATTCTGGTCTACTTTCTCAGGTTTGACTCCAGTATATTGCATAAATGCAAAAAAGCATAATAGGCCATATGCCTAACAATAAATATTCAATAACGTGTGCCCACCAAAGAGTTTTTAGCATGCTGAAAAATTCCAGGCGCTCTTCTTTAAACGACCAGATGGTGGCGCTTAAGAATGCTTTGGTGGCACAGCGTTTTTCCAGCTTGTCGATTTGGTTGCTATAATGTGCAATATCCACGGCAGTACATTTTGAAGAATATTACTAAATATAAAAATGCAGTAACCAGCAATGTTAGCTTCTCTATTGTTGTTCAGTTGTTGTACAAACCCAATTCCAAAAAAGTTGGGACACTGTACAAATTGTGAATAAAAACAGAATGCAATGATGTGGAAGTTTCAAATTTCAATATTTTATTCAGAATACAACATAGATGACATATCAAATGTTTAAACTGAGAAAATGTATCATTTTAATGTGGACCTTGCTTTTATTTAATAAATTTTTTTTACTGATAGCCACCATTTTTTTTAGGAAAGGGTAGCGTTCCTTTTAGATCATTTGGGAGGGGAAGCCAGAATGGGGATTAAAGTCTGACCAACAGTTGAATGTCAAACTCCCGAACTCATCTTTAAGATCTTAAGAAGTATGTATGGTGCAAAACAAATATTTTTGCAGTTGCAGAAGGGGTTTTATGATTGAAAACAAAGAGAGGGTGAATCCCTTATTGAATTCTCTCATGCACTTTGTCACGGCGCGGTCAGGAATCACACCGTGTGAGCAAGGGTT